>NW_028231126.1:0-17517 GCF_043228905.1 Azolla caroliniana | reverse complement strand
AAACATGACTTATGGGACCAAAGTGAAACAGTTTTACGAAGTCTCTTTTGGCCAAGTAGATCTCGTTTCTATAAATTTGCAAGCTGCAAATCTAAGAGAAAGATTATGCTTTATTACATAAAAGGAATAACCCAAACTCATATGTTACGAATTACCAAGGGAGTAGCTATGAACTCAACACAATAATTTTGGAAACCCTTGCATAGGTATCAATTATCGCCCAAGGCCATAGTAATTACATCTCTAACTATTTCATTTCCTTTTGCTTCCTTAAAGGTACTGTAATTGTGGAATGTGCATTTAAATGACATTTTTTAATAGATGACCACATGCAACAGATGGACACTGAGTACAAACCCCAACAATTTTCCTAGACCGACCATGAAAAAAACAGGCAATCAAATGGTTGGTATCCTTGTCCAACATTACTAATGGCATCTGATTTATGGTTTCATATTATGTTTCCCCTGTTTATATAACCTCAAGAAGTTACTAAAAAATATAGTTTCTTTTTTGTATGATCATCAATTATATCACCTTCATGGCCATTGTGCAATCTCCATTTTCAACTACATACTACAAAGATTCATTTGTCAATGTCATTCACAATCTTGTCCACACCCTTTGACAACACATCATTAATATCTTGCACATAAGGACCATAAAACCACTCTTTTTTCATAATCCGTTTGTCATCTCTTGAAGGTTGAATTACAATAACAATAGAAGCAAGGTATATACTCTTTATAATCATAATGGCAATTTGGCCTTTTATGAGCCTCAACATCATAATGAAGAATATGCATTTTGTTGCTTGGATAATACAGTAACCATACATCATCACATCATCAATTTACAAGAGCAACAATGAGAAGATTTTCTTATGCCATGAACATTTAAACATTAACAAACGTTGAGAGGGAAGAAGCTTCTGTATGAACACGTCTTTGCTATTAACAAAAATAACAGTGAGGATCATCACTTGAAATGAGCTCAATACCAAACAGATGTTATGGTAGAAATGAGACAGCTATTTACAACCGCAAAATGGAAAACATAAACAGTGATATGGAAAAGCTCATACAACTAATTCCTTTGTACTGGACGACATATACTAAACGCTATGTTCTTTTCAAATAAATTACATTTCTAGGGAACATAAACTAAATCAAATTCTACAACTTAAGGTGTGGCAGATGCATCCTATGGACATAACTCAAAACAATACATGAAAAATATCTACGAACTAAGATTCAATCATCAAAACAAATTAGACTAGCTCTACTCCAGCACTGCAAACCCATCCAGGTGCCAATAGTTCATCATTACTTTATGTAGACAATAGAATTAGCCACTCTCAACTAGAAAAGCCAAAAGGTAGTGTAAAATGGATATTCGATCTAGGCCATCCTACATGGAGCACATTAAAAAACCTCAAAACATTTGAATATACAACAAATAAAACAAAAGACAATACCGAAATACCAGAAGGAAACAAGGAGAAACCTACTAAATTCTATAAATTTTGAAACAGCTCTTCCACAAAAAAGAAAACCAAAATGTTAATTCTATACTCAATGTGAACAATGGGAGAAATCTACTCTTCAACAGCCATTGTACCCTTCTCACTAACATAAATACCATCAAGAAACTTTCTGATATCCTTCTTCTTCACGTGGCATTTCTACAAACCAAAAGAGTAATGATTAGAAAGATTAACATTTTGTAGAGAGTAGGGGGAAAAATCAGAAGATTTCTTCGTAGGATAAATTACATCATTTAAAACATCAACTCCTATATAGTAACTGAAGATATAAATACCTGATTGATGAGAGCACATGAACGTGAAACAAGTTCAATATCATTTCCTTCCAATACTAGTTCATCCTTGACCTTATCTGATCGAGTTACAGTAACACCTCCCAACATGTCTACCTTGCGGACCTACATGTCAAAAAGTGGAAGTTAAGATATATCGAAAAATAGAAATGAAATTACTGGGAAATGAATAAGCTGAGAAAAAAACAATATATGTCATAACCAGTTTAAAATGTAATACGTGCAGCATCTTCCACGAGGATAAGGCTCAAACACATTTACAAATTTTAGACGTGTAGAGAGACATCATACTACAGCTATTCATACCTCTTCACATATAGAAACATTAGCATTGTGAATGCCAAAAATCTTCAAAAACAAATTCATAATTTGAAAGCTCAACAAAATCTAGTTTTGCTCATAATAAACACAGTGAATCAATGCTCAGAAAACTTTTCGATGTATCATGATTTAAGAATCCATTGAAGGGATTCTCACATTCAATGAACGGAAGAATAATTCCTCGTTTAACTTTTGCATGTAAAGTGTATAGCATAAAAAATTCTTAATGATTCTCGAACACTTTTGAATCATAAAATATATAATCAATTTAAATAAGACTGAATTAAGGTGGAAAAAAACTCCAATTTGGTCGCAGGAAAATAACACAGGTATGAAATTTTCACTCACTTCTTGGTAGTGCAATCCATGACCTAGAAGTAAAATATACATCCTTCGATGATAAGCATATCTAGAATTACAGGATCACTTGTTTCTTACGAAGTAAATTAGCTCTATACTTTGTTATTTCTTTAGTATCCAAAACAAATCACTTCAGGATGCTAAAGCTAAACTGCTGTATGATAAACGTTTTCATGCTTGCTTTTAAAATGAAAGTTCAATCATACGAGATTGTACGTATCAAAAAAAATTAGATAGCAAAACCAAAGTACAACATTTTCAAGAAATTTTATGATTTCTTCCAAAAATTTCCTACTTTTCCAGGGATATCAATGAAAACTCCTTTATTTAACAAAAACACGGTTCTCAGATAAGAGTGGTGCGTATGTAAGTATCGAATATTTATAGATAACGAAACAAGATCATGATAAAACCAAATTTATATGAGAGGGAAAAAGGGGGGAAACGTTCAACACACCCGTTTTTCACCGAGGAAATTCCTGATTTCGATGTTATCTTTGGAGGACGAGATGCTCGCATTGATAGGAAAATGAGCATACACAAATCTCATCTTGTATTGATAACCTTTGGTGACGCCAGTGATGAGGTTCTGGACATGGCTAAGCGCGGTTCGAATGGCGGCCATTGTTTTGCGAGAGCCAAACCAAGCTTCAACCTTAAGCTTAGTACCTCCTTCGATCATCTGGAGGTCTAAGTTGAGGTGCTTGAAATTGCGAGTTAGCTGTCCACGGGGACCGGTGACGCGGATCTGTTTGGCTTTGATCTCGACCTTGACACCCGAAGGGATGTCCATGGTCTGCGAAGCGAGGATGGTCTTCATCTCTGCAGATTGGTGGCAGAAGCAGGAGGAGATCTGCAGAAGACGGAGGAGAAGACGGAAAAGGACGACGTCGATGAAGAAGACGGCGATGGAAACGGGGGCAGGAGAATTAGGGTTTTGAAGCTTGTATAATTAGGGCAAACTATAAAACTAGGCCTAGTCTGTCTGCCTAAAGTCTATTCACGTTACATATATTCTTTTGGGTTTTAGTTAGTGTATGGACGTTTTGTGAAGCTTCTTCTTGACGCTACGGTGAGATTTGAGAGGGATGGCCACTTTCTTTACTTTCACTTGGGACATAACATTTGTGTTCACACACTTGAATATTTCATCGACAAACATTGGTCTCAAACTAATGCCGAGCAAAAAAAATAGAAGGAATCTGAAGATTAAGGAGATGAAAGAAAAAAAAAAGGAACCATAAATTAAGAAGAAAGAAAGAAAAAACGAACGGATCGAATATTAAGAAGAAGAAACAAAAAACAAACGAATCAGAGATTAAGAAGAAGAACAAGAAGAACAAAGAATGGATGGATGGATAGATTAAGGGCGATTAACTAGCTACCACGCTGAGTGCAAGCCATGAGAACCAACAAAATGCCTATCGGTGTCCACATACCACCCATTGTACCTTGGTTGCTGAAAAAACAGACCGAACACAAGAGCTTTGCCTCAACAATAACACCTCAAGATGCCCCACGGTGAAGGGGTTGTCGATCATCTTTTAAAAGCTTGATATCGATGACTCTCCTAGCCACCACCGCCACCACATGTTCCCATGTTATAGGCTCACATGGGTTTGTCTCAAATCCCATGATAGTGTCAGTCCATCCTACCATTGCCCATCAAAATCAACTAGCGAATCAGTTCGTGAGTTTATGGCCATAACAACAATGGTAAACATTGGAGGATATATATACAAGTGCGCATCAATGTGCCACAACGTCATTTATTGTGAAATAACATGTTGATGTGCCATGAGTTGTATTGGTTACAAGCAACATACCTCTAATGCTTGAAATCTTGAGAGGGGACAAATATTCCTCAACATGCAAGCAACGAAATTGCAGCCAAGTATGTACGATCTCATTGAAAGAACAATGGGCATGGAAGCCTTTACATTGCTACTCAAGCATTTGTTTTGTATGAACGTTGGTGTGTTTGGTTTTAGCCATGAACATGATTTGAGAGCGAGACTGTAAGAAGAAGCCTTACACAAGGTTTCTTGCTTGTTATGACTTTACTATTCTACTTTTGGAGAGAAAAAGGACTACCATTTGTGTATCAATAGATGACTGATTGTTAATTTGTTTTCATTGTCACACGTTCCTCTTTTATACACGATGTCACATTGAACTATTTGTGTTTAGGCTCGATATCATAACGCGCACAATGGTTGTCATCCTTACATTGATCTATTATGCTAGGTATTTAAACAAATCAATTGGCCACTTTGTTACGTGCCAAAGAAAGTTGTAGTAGCTTAGGACAATCATACTTTCTTATTAGCTCTTTGTTATATGGGTTGGCATTCATTATGAAACATGATGATATAGAAAAGGATCATGTACATATTCTCACAATCCTAATATTCATGAACAAAAGTTAGTAGCCGCACAAAGCTACCTCCGATGCAATAGGAAAAATGGCAAATTGATATAAGTGACACATGTATCCATCTAAACATTTAAAGGTAGGACATTCTAAGAATGCTCCATCTGGTATGCCACAGATGTCGATCGGAAAAATGGCAAATTGATATAAGTGACACATATATCCATCTAAACATTTAAAGGTAGGACATTCTAAGAACGCTCCATCTGGTATGCACACAGATGTCGATCAGTAAATAAGCACGCGGAGAATGCAAGCATCGCTCAAGCAACTCGGTATCCTAAAATTCAACCACAGAGTACTACTAGAAACGAGCACATAGATGTTGCATTCAATCCATATAGTCTTTAAAATCCACACATGACCCGTTTCATCAAACTGTGTGGAGCTCAGGCCAAATCGAAGAAGAAGGAAGGCTATATGTATATATACATTTGTGGGTAGAGAAATTAAATATGATCCAAAAAAACATATATGTATTGAAGCATTGATAGATATTTGAGAATTTAGGAATACAAGGAGGCCATATTTGTGAGATACATCGTAGTACGTAATATACACGAATGCACAGGCAATCATTCGTGGTTCATACGAATGATAACGAATGCGTAGGTTACCAAAACATTCTTATGTTTTTTTTTTTCTTCACTTTTTCACTTAAAAACAAATTTACATTATAACAAATAATCAATATACAAAAGTATGCTATTGACCATACGTCGAGGGTGTTTACCATATTCGAATGATTGAAAACATTCTCGAATGCGAATGCGATTACATTATGAAAGAAATAGATACATAGTAGGAGCCCTTCTTCTTCATTGAATCTCACACACCCATCATAGGAAAAAAGATCACACACACACACACACACATATATATATATATAAAGGGAAATTTAGGGTTTCCTGAATCCTTCGTCTCGTTCCCTTTTCTTTTCTTCGACGCAGGAAAGGAGCTGCTTGCTGCCTCTTGTCTGAGACGTCTCCACAGCTTCCATGGTCTCTCTCTCTCTCTCTCTCTCTCTCTCTCTCTCTCTCTCTCTCTCTGTTGCTTGTTCATGGTGTTTTGTTTTATCATCTCCGCTGACACTTTGTTTCCATGCTCTCTTCTCCGCAGGCTCCCAAGAAAGATCAGAAGGCCGCAGCGCCTTCCAAGCCTGCTAAAAGCGGTGGTGGAGGAAAGCAGAAGAAGAAGGTCGGGACTCTTCTCTTCTCCCTTTTCTTCTGTAGCCTCACGTTTGGTTTAAATCTTCTGTGTTTTCTTAAGATTCGTACACTATGCTTGCGTTAAGAGCTTGTTCGTTTAGTTCGTCGCGCAGTTCAGAGTTTCCTTTGTCTAGAACTAGGGTTCCACCGAGCCACTATAAACACAACTTGCAATATTTTCATGTATTGGTATCGTCTCTTGTGCAACATCTGACTTCACTTGAGATTTAGTTGGACGAAAGGAATTTCCTGTTTAGTTGCTCTTAAAGCTGCTACATTATCCTTTCAAATGTTGCTGTTCCCGAATTGCTACTGAAATGAATGATTGTGTGTTGGAATTTCTGGCTTATTATGCTCGGATTGTCCAATATTTCCTTTCTTATTAATACATTTAAGCAATTAAGAGCAAAAATAAATAGAAAATTTCCTTTCGTCTACATTCAAAACTGTCTGACAAGCTCTTGTAGCTCAACTAATGATCACATTTTGTTCGTTTTATTTTGTTTATGTCATCTAAAAGTAGAACCAAAATATATTTTCCTTATCCATTTATGAAGCAATGAAGGGGAAAAAATGTTTCACGTTCGTCTTTTTGTATTAACCAGTTAGGCATATACTTGTTCGTGAAATGGTAAGTTCGATGGGTGTTTTTTTTCCTGTCCTACATTGGCTACTCCAGAAATGAAGAAGTAGAAATAGAAGAATGTCCGATTGCGAAACATTTATTTGAAACTAGCCTGGCATGTTCTTGTAATTTTTTTTTTCTTATGTAAGACCAAACGAGTTGTGCCATATTCTGAACTTATGATTATTGAAATTTTCATTCACAATGGTCCTAAGATATGCCATTCCTTTGAATCAAATAAGTCATAGTACAATCTCATATCACCAATAAATTATAAATTTATGATGTCTCTTTGCATTATCTATTATTAATCAAAATATTCCTCAACTGTACTGTAGAAATGGAGCAAGGGAAAGCAAAAGGAGAAGGTGAACAACATGGTTTTATTTGACCAAGCTACCTATGACAAGCTTCTGTCTGAAGTTCCCAAGTACAAGCTAATCACACCGTCAATTCTGTCTGATCGCTTGAGGGTGAGGAAAATTCAGCATATTGTCATTGCCTGATGTCAATCCTTTCTTGGATATTGTTTGATATACAATTGATGATGTCTTGATTAAAGAGTTTTTGTTTTTCAATGGATGTTGTTTGAAGATCAATGGATCGTTGGCAAGGAAGGCAATCAGGGACTTGATGTCCAAGGGAACTATTCGGTTGGTAGCTGCTCATGCGAATCAGCAAATCTACACTCGTGCAACCAACACATAGTCTAGGTCTTTGAACTGTTTTTTGTTATGAGTCTCATTCTGGGAGTAGAGAAAATGTGGTGCAAGTATCTGTGTGAAACTGCGCGAATGCGTTTTCCATAACTATATTTTCAAGGAAATTGGTCAAAGTTTTGTTTTTAATATATTGGTAATTGTTTCTTCAGTGTATTGTTTAAAAAAGTGATTTCAAGTTGTCGATATTTCATTCCCCTCTCTTCTGTTCTGAGGAGTTCTGCAAGCTTGGTAATGTTTATGTACTTTTTAATCCGATCCTATCATGTAATAGTGGTAATCTGGGCGTATCTCAGTTGCTTTACCTACTGTTTTTAATTCATGATTTTGTGTAATTACCTACCTATCGGTTGAAAGATATATAATGATACTCCTGCCTTCCATTTTCTGGGATGACTTCTTCATATTGAACAGAAATTACTTCATTCATATACATGGCCTACATGTTTACTTCATATACATGGCCTACACGTGTCTAGGTTTGCAAGTGTGTAGTGACAAAATGAGAATCATAATTAGGGAAAATAGGTTACAATCACTAATGTTAGTTTTAGGAGTGTATAATTCCTAATAGCACATGTTATTGCTTAGTATTATTTTGTCTTCTGTGATTGTGATGATCTTAACAATGCAGATGTAGTTAACTACAATGTTTGGTAAATGACATTACCTACATATTAGTCGATGCAATTATTGGAAATTGTCTGAATCTACTGCTTGCTAAACTTGACTTTTAGTTGAGTTGTTCCTGTTGCACAGGCCACATCATGCCACCCTTCATTTTCTCTGCTGTGGTGGTGTCGACAGATATTGAACTTCTGTTCTTGTCTTATGTCTTTAATTACAGTGCCTATAATGGATCAATGGTCTTTTGCTATATATTTGCCAGTTATTGGTATGTTAATTGTATTAGTTGACCATGTTTTGTTGTACTGAGTAATTCATGCTCAATTGTATGTTTTAGCTGCAAGCATTTTGTAAGTAGGAAATATAAGAAATTACTGTTTTGCAAGTAGGAGGAATGCCTTGAGAAATTACTGTCTGTGAGCCTTCAATCAAGAATCATATGCACCATGGAGCTGTAATGATATGGCTTGTGGATTCATATTGGGCGGAGGAACTTGCCACTACTTGGGAAATAAATAATGGAAGGAGTTATTTTTTCGGGGAAAAAGAAAGTGCCCATATCCTTAATCCATGAAGGATACATGAGGTAAGCATGCTGAAGGGTTTTTGTATGAGACATTAATCTTGAAATGAAATGAATAGGTCCATTGCCTTTGGGTTCAAATATGCAAAACATTGTTTGTGTGATTTATATTGCATTATGCTACTTTCCCATGTTGGTGTTTGAATTCATCCTCCAAAGAGTCTTAACATGAATTGCTACATGTAGGCACATGATATACATGAATGATGACATTGTATGAAGGAGATTTTTATGTCATAGTATGTGCAACCAATCAAAATATTCTATGAAGCAACATTCTTTTTTTCCCAAAAAAGAATATATTCCATTAGTTAAAATGTCATTTACTACACAACTTTAGTCCCTTTATCGAGTTGTCCTTGCCTACTTCCATATGGGCGCTTATTTATCTTACACCACTTGCATTCAATAGCCCACATGTTTGTTCTCTATGTATCTCATGTATTCTCACCCGTCTTTCATCTAATGGGAGGGGGGAACAACAATCTGGGTACTACATATTGCCATTGTATATCCAATCCAGTTTTTGCAGCCATCGGTGTAGTACATCAAAGTTTTTTGAAATTCAGCCTCGTTAGTTTTGAAGCATCATTTGTTCCATCAATCCACTCATATTGTGCCCTCAATGTAGTTATTAATGTGTGCCATACTAGCTTAATAGATTCAGCTAGATGCCGTTTGTTTGCTGAAAATACCCTGGTACATCTTGCTGTCCATTTTGGACCATATGATAATGGGTGCAAGCAACGTCCATAGATCTCCAATTTTCTGCTTTTGTGCACAAACTGTAGGTGCCCTGTTATCAATGATCAATCGAATAGTTCCATTCTCCCCTATGTACATTGCTTTGCATGTGCGATCAAATTTTTCCACGTCATCATCAAGACAATTCCAACAAACATGTCCCCGTTTGAGGGTAAATGAGCTAGCAATCGTAATACCCTTCCCTACACAACCGTTGCCTCACGACATTCTCATAGACAATGGGAAATGCTTTCTAGTTGTCCACATGCACTACATCTAGGGTCTACATTGGGGCCTTTACCCCATGTCCCTATCGGCAAGGTTCTATGTGCAATAAGCCATAAGCACATCATTATCTTGTGGTCACCACCGTCATGCCATATCATTTTCCAGAATTGATCTAATCTCCTTTCACTAATGCCCTCTTGTATCCAATATTTACGCGTTGCAATATCTTTGTGTTCTTGTTCTAGAATAATTTGCCTCCCGATTTCGTGTTGTACATGAAAAATTGAAGTAACTTGGCACCCTCTGTTGGTCCTTGAGTTCTCCAGAAATACATTGTTGGGTCCCATGATAGCTGATCTGAATGCCCTTCTATCGGCCAACACACTGTTGTCGGTGTGATGTCACTTGGCTTGGGGTCAACTATCATATCCTTTCCATTTTTTGCAATCAACCTAATTGACCTTTCAGTTTGATAGGTGTCAGGAATAATACTAAAATAGAGAGAGAATTAGTACTAGAGAAGGGAAGTACTATTAGTAATAAGAGGACGGGACCACATAAGACTCCCGAGAGGGAGGAAAGAGAAGAGAGAGAGAGAGAGAGAGAGGACAAGAGAGAGAGATGATGATAATAGATGATATATCATAGGAAGAGTAAGTACAAGATGGCTATGAGGCTTAAGACTGGCGTTGAACCAATTTGGTTCAACATAATGCTTAGTGCCTTCTTTTATAGTGTTCTTAGGAGTAATCCTGAAGTTTCTAGAATGTCCCAGAGAAATATGGAATATACATTAATTTCCTATAATAAAACTTAAATGAAAATAATATCCTACGTATTACAATAGATGGTGTAGTGGTCAAGAGCTCGACCCATATAACATAAGGTCATGGGTTCGAGTCTTGCCATATCATGACACTATCTCCTCCTTAAGACCATGAGTGGAACGAGTCGGCACTGATTGCGGACCGGGTTTGTCCGGATACTTTTAGTGGAACTCAACAAGAAGATCCTGAGCATTGGCGACATGCTCGACGGGTTCCCAAGTACGTTCGTTCGGACTATAGCCGAACCAATCGACCAAATAATAAAGTTTGTTGCGAACAAGTTTGGAATCGAGAACGACAACAACTTCATACTCCGGGCTCGCTTCCAACTCAAGCGGGGGCAGCGGAAGTGTAACACGATCGGGAATAGTGTTTGCTTTATAAGGTTCAAGAAGAGAGCTATGGAAAACCGGATGTATCTGAAGATGTGGTGGGAGATCAAGGCGGAACGTGACATCATTAACCTTACTAGTAATATGTCGCACAATCGAGTAATCGTGATGTGACGACGTAAGAGCCATACTCGATCTCCGATGGCAAAAGAGGAGGGAAGTCGATGACGATCCACATAAGTCTTCTCTGTGTGTTGAGCATGACGAAGATTAGTAGAGAGATCCATCTGGATCTTGCGTAGCCTCTCCAAATGATCCCCGACACGAGGATTGGTAGGTAGCTCTGGGGTGTCGATCACTGACCAACGAGGATGAGAACTGGTATAAGCGTAAAATGGGGAGACCCGAGTCGAAGAGTGAACAACATTATTATATGCAAACTCCGCAAAGTGGAGAATCTCGGCCCAATCGTCTTGTTGATAACTCAAAAAACACCAGAGATATTGTTCCAGCGTTTGGTTTGTTCGTTCCGCCTGCCCATCGGTTTGGGGATGGTAGCCGAAGGAGAGGTTGCAAGAGACCTTGAGCATCTTAAAGAGATGCTGCCAAAATTTGGAGACGAATTGAGGTCCTTGGTCACTGATGATACTGTCTGGGAGGCCATGATGCCGAAATACCTCACGCATGACAAGGGCGACAATTTCCTCGTTAATGATGGCCTTAGTACACGGCACAAAATGTGCCATCTTAGTATATCGATCGACGACGGTTAAGATAGCATCAAACCCTTTCGAGACCGGCAGATCTGTGATAAAATCAAGACAAATAGACTGCCATGGCTTACTTGGAATCGGTAAGGGTTCCAACAAGCCATATGGATGGTGTCGGGGCATCTTTACTCGGCAACAAGCATCACAAGTCCGAACATAATTGTCGACAAAACGATGCATATGGGGCCACCAAAAAGATCGTTGAACGAGATCCAACGTCTTTGTGCTACCGAAATGTCCCGCCGTATGGATGTCGTGACAAATTTGGACGATTTGAAGGCGACAGGAGCAATCAGGGACATATACACGCTTTTTAAAGAATAACAAACCATCATGATATTCGAATTGTCGGTAGTCCATACCTGGTTGTTGAGATTGAGAACAGGATGCTCAAGAGGTATCAATGTGCGCTAGAATTTCTTGAGCAAAACTGTCTGTCTTCAATTTCGCACGTATGGCATCGGTAATTCGGGAATCCATTGGGGTGTGAAAAGTCCGCGTTGTGTGCAATCGTGTTGGTCCCAAGATTACTTGCTTTTGATTATCAAACGCTGGATCACCAGGACGAGGTGCAAGATATGAACGCTGTGATAGCGCATTTGCTTTTCCTTGCTGCTTCCCTGATCGATATGTGATTTTGAAGTCAAAACGCGTGAGGAATTGAGCCCACCGAGCTTGCCGTCGATTTAGCACCCGAGCGTTTTGGAAATAAGCAAGATTTTTGTGATCACTAAAGACGATGACATGATGTGGAGAGCCCTCTAAGAAATGCCGCCATTGCAGAAAGGAATCCACGATGGCTAATAACTCCTTGTCATGTATTTCATAGTTGATTTCCGCGGCATCGAATTTGCGCGAATGAAAAACCACAAGATGTAACTCGTCTTTATCTCCTTGTTGAGAAAGGATGCTACCGAGGGCGAAATCCAATGTGTCGGCCTCCATGATGAATGGTTTATTTGTATCCACATGAGCTAGAATAGGAGCTGATGTAAAGGCTTTCTTAAGATACCGAAAAGCCATGTCTGCTTCATTGGACCAAAGAAATGCTTGTCCCTTCTTCGTAAGTTGTGTGAGAGGTAAAATAATCTTCGAGTAATCCTGTATAAACTTGCGGTAGAAGTTAGCAAAACCTAGAAAACATTGTACATCTTGTACCGACCGTGGAATTTGCCACTCTAGCACAATTTGGACTTTAACTGGATCCATGGAGATGCCCTTTGAGGAGATGACGTAGCCTAGAAATTCCACTTGCTTGCAGTCAAAGCTACATTTTTCTAGCTTGGCATAAAGACCATTCTCACGGAGTTAACACCGGGACATTTGAAACAGGTAATATGTCGCATTTTGACAACTGTCCATCAAAAAATGACACAAATTAGGGTGATTCAAAAAAAGGGGTGCCGCATGCGTAAAGGAATTTTAAAAATGACCCAAAAATATATTGATTTTTAACATGTATGGAAATTTAGGTGTTCAAAAAAATGCCTAAATAATGGACATGCCAAACTTACAAATGAATGTCCAAAATGACTAATCCCAATATTTATAGAAATTCTGAATCCAAATCTTGATGTGCAATACAATATTTATAGTTAACGTATCAGGACAATCATTTTTCAAGTTTATGTCATCATCTTCATACCCATTAGATGAACTAGTACGAGTTTATGAGGTCTCATCCTCATCATCAATGGCAACTAATGCATTGTGTTGATCCAATTGCAATCCAACCTCATCGAGTTTATGAGTCATGCTTCTTGTTTGTCTTTGTGTTGTGTCTGAAGCCATATTCCAGATCCTCTTTTAGTATCTTCATTGTGGTTTGTCACAGATAACTTGTTTTGGTCAAAGATAAGTCATACACTAATATATAAACATTATCCAATGTAAGAGTAGATGTGCTTGATGCATCTTTCCTCCTCACTTTTTGGTTATGATATTTCATTATGTACTTTCCATTTACAAGATTAGATTATGTGAGAGAAGCTTTCTACCAAAATCATTAGAATCTAAAAAATGTCTTAAAGATGTTTTCCATTTTTCTTAGATTCTCATAGTAAGCCTTTGATGTCGTACAGAAATCCGATTCATTCCATCTAGATTTGAGGCAACATGTCGAATTTTACTCTATACATCTAGAATTGGATATAATGCATCAGATTCCTGTAAGTCTTGGAATTTTTTTAACAGAGAGAGACTCGAATGCACAGGGTTTAGCGTGGAAAACCCTAGACGGGAAAAACCACGGGAGTGCAAGACTCCAACTATCACTATACGCAGGGAATGTACAATGGCGAGCTGCAAGGCGACGACCTTGAGCTCGCTGTCCTCGCCACAGGCGGCGGTATTACACAGAGGCGTCGACCTCTTCCTTTCTCTCTCTCTCAATCTCTCTCTCGGCTGCTCTCACTTCGCTCCCTCTAAGTGGAAAACAGAAAAATGAGCAACAACAACAAAACTGTTTGCCCTAAGTCATATTTATACACATATGACTTTCGGGCTATTTACAAATATAGCCTAGAGGGCCCTTGGCAAACATATTCACAAATATGTCCCCGCATCCGGATCTCTCTCCGGGTACATTCGTCATCCGGTTCCGTAGCCGGGGTCTTCATCATCCAGATCCGAAACCGGGTCTTCATCATCCGGTTCCGATACCGGGTACTCCTCATTCGGGTCTTCATTCCCGATTCCCGGACATCTGACCATCCCATCCGGAGGGACCGTAATCCCAACAAACTCCCCCTTCACTTCAGCATGGGATGTCTTTCCAGTCCGACCCTCTTCCGGCACGCTTCCAGCTTGTCGGGTGTGAGCACTTTGGTCAGCATATCTGACCCGTTCTCGTCCGTGTGGATCTTCGTCAGCACGAACTCCTGGTCTTCTATCCTTTCCCGGATCCAGTGATATCTTCGCTGAATGTGCTTCGTCCGGGAGTGATAGGCCGCATTCTTCGCAAGGTGGATGGCACTCTGACTGTCGCAGTAGAGTCAGTACTCCTCCTACCAGATACCGAGCTCTCTAATGAATTCTTTCATCCATATTATTTCCTTGCCGGCTTCAACAGCCGCCATGTACTCCGCCTCCGTGGTTGACAACGCAACCGTCTTCTGCAGCCTCGACTGCCACGAAACAGCTCCCCCTGCATACTGAAAAGAGAGATGATGATAGAAAAGAGAGAGAAGGAAGATATAGAAACCCAAATCTACAAAGATATATTAATAAGGAATGATGATCATAGAAACAAGAGAAAGAAGATACATAAACTCAAGCCTACAAGGATGAATTGATCACTAGAAAAAACGCACTACATGAATAGGCAAGAAAAACCCCACAAGAAAAAGGCCCCCCCTCACCACCTCACTCTTCTTGCTTTATATGAAGTTCTCCTCTAGTAGATAAGTTTCGCTTGCTTTCTTTTCCACGCTTTTTTTAGAGCTTTTCCATCTCCTATTCTTAGCTATGACACAATGATCTTCTAATCGTCATATCTCCCTCATCCATGCTCCAAATTTAGAGTTTTAAAAAGCTACGGATAGCTCTCTTCACAAACTTTCCAACCCATATTTACACATTATATTTGGCTTCCAAACGAATGAGTTATGAGCGTTCGTTGTAGACTGCATTTTGGTGCCCGCTTTTTTCTTCTTTTACTTTTCTCCACGTGACTTGCTTTTTGTTTGACTTATCCTCAAGACCTTAGCTCGTGATCTTGCCCTCCGGATGTGAACGCACCATACCTTATATTCTTGTAGACTTCAATACCTTGAATTCTAAAAACACTTTCACATTTAGCCCTCCCCCTTGCTTTTTTGTGAACCATTTATGGTGAACCCTAAGCTACTAATAAAACTAAAGGTTCTCCTTCGCCTTATTCATGGCTATAGACAAAGAAGGAGAAAATAAATAGAAAAGAAACAAACTATGTGAGTAAAACCCCCGCTAGTCGATAGGAAAAACCTCACACTTCTAAACACACACACATACACATTGACAATTGCCATCACCATCTTTCTCCTTGTCAACACAAAGAAAGAGGTTACAACAATTAGTATATCTTCATCAACTTTCCAAACAGAAGTAGGTCTATGTGATACATAACTCTTGATAGAAGTAAGCATGTTAACATATGAATAAATCTTTCGAGCGAGCGAACCTTTTGTACAAATACCTTCAAAGCTTCGAGACTTGTCAGAATTGTCATATTTTGAATTATGTCAATCTTTGCTTCATGAACATGACTTTCTTCTTGGCACACCACATTCTCCACATTACCTTGTTTTTTATGTATGACCATTTCATCTAGAATCTCATCTCGAAAAGGAAGCAAAAATAAATCTCGTTTGGTTGAATCATTCAAGGATTGGAAGTTGACGTCTTTCTCCTTTGGAACAACCACAATAAGTGAGACAAACTTCAAATTCTCCAACTTGATGTGGTGCTTGATGCCTTCTACTCTTATCTGTGAATACTCATTTATGAATAACTTTGTAAACTTAAAAAAGAGAGAAATAAACCTTAGATCCTCTTCTCCTTGGACATCGTTTGAAATCATCTTCTTTTTCCCCTTTAGGGTGATAATACTTTTCTCTTCAATGACTTCTTCCTCCTTAGACACCATGTGGAATGATTTGTTTTCCCTATCCCACGAATATTCATCAATTGTTATGCTTTCCTCTTCTTGCTTGCCAATGTCGATAGATGATTCCTTCTCCTTTATACATTTGATTAGTTGTGGTGATCCTTTGATGGTGATAAGTTAATGATACTCCAATCATGCATTACAAGTAAATCTCTTGGCTCTTGGTCAAATTGTTGTTGAAGAGTTGATGCCCACATAACTTTGTTGCTACTCAATGCAAATCCAAAACATAAATCATGCATGAACACCTTCATACACTGCAACTTGGCACTTACCAATGCTTCCTTACACGCATTGATCTCCAAAAGCCAATCTCCAGCTATCACTTCTAGGTTACCTTCTTCATCTTGCAACTTCGTTGTGGGTACTTCACCATCAACAACTTCTTTTGTCATATCTTCCATTTCATCTCGCACATATTCATCATCAACCACCATATCGCTTGTTGTATCAATAATGTCCTCAACATGATGTACATTGGCATCACCATCCATAACATCGCTTCTCATAACAATCTCCTTAGATTCGTCTTTCACATCATCATTCTTTATATCATGGTTGTCCTCATGAACTAGATGGGGGGACTCCACATTCATCACCTCTTCTTCATTGTCTTTGGAATCACCTTCATAGACATCATTATAACTCCAAAAATTAGAATAATGATATGAGGGAACCTGTTGAATCGGACATTGCAAGTAGGCTGGTTGTTGGCTCATGACCGATCCACAATTATTATAGCTTGGATTTATGGTATATGACGCCGATACTCCATATGCTTCACCGAATAACAACTTCTTCAATTGTTGATCATAACTTTGACATACTCGAAGCAAATCATGGAAAGACCTTGGGTACTTCATATGCACTTCATATTGAAAATATGGATCTAGCCCTGCTTTGAATCTTTCCATCTTGAAGTATACATCTTCAACGCCTCCAACAAGTCCAATCCAAGTGGACCATATATCCAAAAACGTCTTCTCATACTCGAGGTAGCACATTGGTGAAACCATACGCAATTGGAAAAGTTCTCTTCGTAGATCTGTCGCATCGCGAACTCCATATCTTGCCATTAGTTTGATGATGAATCGGTAGATCCAACCATCAATGAGTGGGCAACCGTTCCTCCCGTTATACGGAAAGGATCGACCCTCCCTGGAGCGCCAAAATGAAAAGAGAGATGATGATAGAAAAGAGAGAGAAGGAAGATATAGAAACCCAAATCTACAAAGATATATTAATAAGGAATGAT
>NW_028231125.1:0-17546 GCF_043228905.1 Azolla caroliniana | reverse complement strand
AGATTGTCTATCCATGACAGAGCGAGTGCTACTCGTAGTTCAGGGGCAATCTGCGCTCTTTATCTTCGAATGTTGAAGCATATTGGCCTCAGGGCAGGAATTTGACGGGTGTCATGCCCGTCAAAGGCCATTTTGCCCGTCAAAAACATACACCTACTAAAAATGTCCGTCAAGTGACATATAAAGTATAAAATTTTCCTTTTCATGTGAAAGGCCCCTTAAAATTATACATGTCAAATGACATGCTAAAATTTTATTTTCTATGTCATTATTCATATATATTATATATATATACCACATATTGTCATATAAAATTTAAATATATGTACTATCATACTATCATGTATGTAGTATCAAGATTCAATTTGACTATATAGTATGAAGTGTGTAATATACTAAATTTTAATATATATATATATATATATATATTTATATTTATATTTATAACACGCTTAAAATAATATCATATAAATTGTAATGATGAATCCCCAAATCAATTTAAATTTTAAACAATAACCTTGGTGCTTTATTAAATACTCTAAAAAATACTAGAGTGTAGACTAGTCACTCTAGGTTTGATTTTAAGTTTTCTTAAAGTAAATGTTTTACTAACCTACTTTTTTATACATACTTATTACTTATTACTTAATACTTAATACTTATTACTGTGCTTTATTAAAAAATTAGGGTTAGTAATAACTTTTTAGTATAGGAAAAAGGTGAGTACTTACTACTTACTACTTACTGCTAGGTAACAAGTTATTTTTCAACTTAAAAATGATTGATTTTATGTAGCCTTTTGTGCAGCAAGAATAGAACAAAGAAAAACATCCTTCAACCTTCAACATTTTTTAACTACAGTTTAAAAATGTAAGTTACCATGATCATCTATCATATTATGTTCATTTAGCAAGTTATTATATTGTTTTTGTATTACCTTAATACCTCTAAAAATAAACTAAAAGTATTTCATTTCAATAAGGTTTGATTTTAAGTTTTTTTAAACTAAATGTTTTACTAACCTATTGTTTTATACATACTTATTACGTTTTACTATGCTTTATTAAAAAATTAGGGTTAATAATAACTTATTAGTATAGGAAAAGGTGAGTACTTACTATTAGGTAGCAAGCTATTGTTCCAATTAAAAATTATTGATTCTATGTAGCCTTTTTGTGCAGTGGGAATAGAACAAAAACAGCCTTCAACCTTCAACATTTTTTAACTACATTTTAAAAATGTAAGTTACCATGAATATCTATCATATTATGTTCATTTAACAAGTTATTATACAATATTGTTTTTGTATTACCTTAATACCTAAACAATAACTTCAATGTCTCTATTATAGTGAAATGAAATACTTTTAGTACATTTTTAGATGTCTATTATTTAAATAATTTCAGGGGGAAAACAAAGAACCAAGCACAACAACATTCTATTAAGACTATGTTTTGCAAGGCAACACATGTTAATGATGCTCCAAATAATGAGCACGAGGTGGTTACAAACACAAATGAGTCGAGATCTTCTTATAACAAACAAAAAAGAAAGTGGAGAAACCAATGGACTTTGCTTCACCCATGGGCATATGTGACAAAGTCCCTATTAGGTGATGATATAATCAAATGCATGTGGTGTGAAGATGCAAGAAAGAACAATGTATTTGCGGATGGTGGATCTCAAATCATGCAAATGTCTTCATTGAATGAACATGCAAAGTCATCCGATCATGTGATAGCAAGTGCCATGTATAATGCAAAAAGACAAAAGGAAAATGCAAATGTGAAAGGCCCAATGGATGACAAAATTTCAGAAATCATGCATTTAGAATATGAGAGGATACTTTTATGCATGAAGTTGGTTCATTTTCATGCTTGCAATGATATTCCATTAGAGAAATATGTAAAACAATGTATGTTACAAAGAGAACTTGGTACTCCAAACGCCCCTGCCTCAAAAGAATATGGTGCTTATGCTAATGCTAAATCTGCAAGAGAATTCTTAATGGCCATTAAGAACCACACAAGGAAACTCTTGTATGATGAAATTCGTGGAAGTCCATTTTTCTCCATCTTGATTGATGAAAGCATTGATCGTACATTGGAAAAACACCTCATTATCTATGTATTGTACTTAAGTGAAGGTGGCAAAGGGGAGCCACATTGTAAATTTGCGCGACTTCTTCCGGTGGAAAATGTGAAAGCTGAAGGTATCTACAAGTCTATCAATGAATTCATTTTGGAGAGCAATTTAGATTTAAAAAAACTTGTGGCTTTTGCAAGTGATGGGGCATCATCTATGATAGGGAAGAACAATGGTGCAATTTCTAAGTTTCAATCCATGATGCCTAATATTTTGGGAGTACATTGCATTGCACATCGTGAAGCACTTGCCATAAAAGATGCATATATAATGTCTCATGCCCATGTGTTTAGCTTCCTTGATGTATTTGCAAATAAAGTATACTCTTGGTTGGGAAAGTCAACTAATAGACACAAGGAGCTAAAAGAGATAATGAAACGACATGGTAAGGGTGATTTGAAGGTGCTTAAAATTCACTCCATAAGATGGTTATCTCGAGGCCAAGTAATGGAGAGACTAGTTACACTTATGCCCGCAATTTTAGAACAATGGGAAAAACATGAGAAAAAATGGTACGAGTATGCTACTATATTCCAAGTGCAATTTATGTTGCACCTATTGGCAGATATTCTTGTGGAATTAAATAAATTAAATGAGCAATTCCAAAGGGAATTAATGGATGTAACTATGCTTGGTGTTCACTTGGATTTGATCCATGAGAAACTTCGAAGAAGATATTTATCGTGTGAAACATTTGGCACCGGGTCTATGTTTCTTGCAAGCTTTTTATCGAATGTGAAAGATGGCATACTCATATATATTCGATGTGATAGTGTTACTCATTCACATCCATTGAAGTTTATACCGATTCCAAACCCAAAGGAGGTAGCAAATCGATCAAGAATAATGAGTGGTCTTGATAGTGAGAATGAAGATAATGATTCTAACTTGAATATGTTTAATGGTAATGCGGAAAATGGTAGTTTGGATGAATGCATTAGAATTGGAAAAACTTTTGTCCAACATGTTATTGATGCCTTAAACAATCGTTTCCCGGATGTTACATTTTTCAATGCTATCAAGTTGTTTAATCCATCTTCATATCCCATTGAGGAAAATGAAAGAGAGAAAAAGACAAAGGAATGGATGCACAAACTTATTGGGAAGTTTAACATTGATAGGCAAATTGTTGACATGAAAAGATGCTTCAATGAACGAGAAGATTTTGTTGGTATGCTTGTGAGAATTGCTAAAGGAAGAGGAATGCATGATGCATGGGATATTTGTTGCAATGCACAATCTTGGTGGCAATTATTTCCGGGTATTATGCAATTGTGGCAACTATGTATGACTATTCCTATTAGTACAGCTGCATGTGAACGAGGCTTTTCACGTCAAAATATCATAAAAAATGATATTAGAAATGGTTTATCTTTGGAAACTTTAGATGCTTTGATGTTTATATCCTTGAATGCTCAAGAGACATCAAACATTTGTTGGAGGGATATATTTAACCTTTGGTTTGAAGAGAAAGAGAGAAGGATAGTATCATTGAACAATGCTTAGTAATAAGTATGAGGAGTCCCGGTATGATAAACATTTTTTTGTGTTTTTTGGGCTTTAAGAAATATATGATGATTAAGTATTCGATTTGTATGATTATTTGTTTGAAGCTTATTGTATCCACTTTGCAAGAATGAATTATGATTATGGATACATATATAGTTTGTACTTTGGCTTAAAAAACATTAACACTTTTTTGGTAAAAAAAAAACATTAACACGATATTTATTTTCTGTATTTCATTATCTTTGCGAGGTAGTTGTGTCTATTTGTGTACCTTCTATAGTAATAAAATGTATAATAATGAAGCATCATATAGAGCTTTTCATTATAAGAAATTTGTATGTCAAATGACATGTTAATTTTTGCACTCTTACGTCATATGACATACATCTTTAAAAAATGCCCGTCAAAAAACTTTAAGACTAACCCGTCAAATTCAGGCCCTGATTGGCCTCTCCCTTTCCCGTTTTTCCCGCTTAAACGAAGAGAGGCGGGACTCTCATTTAATGGGGGTGACCTTAGGCCACCCTTTGAAATAACCCATTGATAAAGAACGGAAAACAAGCAAAAAGTCTTTGATGGCAACTAATAGGAAGATTCTAGGGAGAATCGAGATCCGATTTCATATGACTTCATGGTGAACATGATCTGCCGGAATCTCTTCCATTCCCACGTGAATGTACCCAAATAACAGGAGATTGAACGAAATCAAAGTGAAAACATTGGTTATGAGAAGAATTAGGACTAAACGGGCTGCAGTACTTCTTTAAGTGAGCCAATAATTTAAGGTTTCTCTACGAGCTTCCGTTGCTTCTGCATTAGAAATATTATTTGTTCATTCATTTTCGCTCGTTTTCACGCATGAGAAAGGGAAAAGAATTGATCAATTTAGGACATGAAGTGAAAATTGGAGCGGAGCCCGGAAATGATAGATTATTTCCCAGCAGAACAGAAGTGCTGGATTTATGACGAAAGTGCCAGTGAAGAGACGATACCACCTTTAGAGGAGATTCCATTGCACCCCTGAACTATGAGTAATCAATACATGACCCATTAGAATAATCAGATTCATGATACTCCTAATACTCTGCTGATGAGTAGTGCTTTTATTGATATACCTGGTGAACAGCAAGCAGCAGAATCCAGGCACTGATATGAAATGATGCAAGAAGAAGCCCATGATCAATCGTAAAGAATATGATCCAACAAAAGAATCCAACCAAGGCTCCCTGATGGTCGTTTTCTTTTTATTTCTTAAATTGATCATTAATGAGAAGCCCATGGCTTTATCTGTGTTCATTTGAAGGCAATGCCTAGTTTTCAAGGAGGGCCCGAGGAGACGTTAAACTGTTAAAATTAATACTCAAAGACATCATGACCAAATATGTATATATTGCAATGTCTATCAAAGAAACAATTGTGTGCATTGCTAGATATCCTTGTAGAATCTAAAGAGGAATCTCACCATGACATGTGTCATGATTAAAGATATACATGTTAAAAAGTAATGACTACAAGCAACTATATGTGGATGTCCTGGATTCTTGTAAAATCTAAAGAGGAACCTAAAAGACCATAGGCAATCAATAATAAAACTCTCCCAAGTCCTAAATAAGGAAAGCTTCTATCCTAAAAATAATACAAATTTCAGAATAAGATAATCACCATTAAGAAATAGCAGTACTTGTACAAAATGAAACGTCAATTATTAGTATGCAGGATAGTTGAATGTCATAATAGATTGGATAAATATAGATAGCAAGACAATTCACCACTGGAGTTTAATCGTTAACTGAATCTGTTGTGCAGTTTAGTTTTACTCTCGAGCATTTAAAGGCTATGGTTAGCAAAACATAAAATCTCTCTCCTTGTTTCTCTTTTTTAGTAATAACCTGTTATAGATTCCTCTATTCCTTAAAAAAGAAAAGAAAATGGTAGTGATAGGTCTCGTGAGAGATTGAGAGAAGTCAAAGAGTAACAACTCGACATTCACAAGTTGTTCCTCATTGTTTAAACCCATTAAAAGGAAGAAAAAAACAATGAGCTAAAAAGTGATGAGAAAAATGCTGTAATCCATTATAAGGAAGTGCTATTAATAATGAAAAACAACTTGGAAATAAACAATTGAATGGAAGCATATATGCAATTGATTTCTCTTTCTCGTGGATTTATTATGAATATACTAAGGAGGACTTTGTCTACCTTAGAACATTTTATTCAACCTGCAAGATGTTCATGAACATAGACCGAATACAAATTAGTAGACCAGCAATGGATTTCAGCTGTGTTGTATCGTTACTCTGCAATAAACAATCTCTCTTTTGAATATCTCTAGTGCATGAATTAGGAAGCTTATGGTGAAGTCGGACCCACAATGTAACGAACTTTATATAAATGTTACAATAACTTTGTGAGGCAAACGGGTGGCGCAATTTCACGTACTAGTTCCAGCATTTACTAGCTCTGATTTCAGCCTGCACGATCTGAGATGAACCATATTTTCATCATGGGCTTCTTCAAACATCATCTTGCTACTAAAATTTTTCCTAGACGTTTTCCCATCTTATTCCACGGGAACTAACTAAAATTAACTGTATTTTCATCATGGTCTTCTTAAAACGTCATCACAACACTTCTCAAAGACCAAACGTGTGATGCTTTCATCAATCTTCTACTAATCATGGCTGCTAAAATCGTCCCTGCCTGTCCACTGATTTGTTCTGATTCCACATCTTATCATCATGGCTTCCTCAAACCATTATCTTGGCCCTAAACTTTCCTGGTTCCATCTTTACAAACTGATATCGCCTATATTTTCATCATGGTTTTCACAAACCATTATCATGTCACTAAACTTTTCTCCTCCTACAATTGCTAACTGAAATCAACTAACTCAATTTTAATTCATCATGAACTTCTTAAATCTTCATTTTGCTTGTTTAACCGTTCTAGAAGACTAGATGCCTTCCGTCTTGCCCTCGCAGTTCCAGAATGAACAAGCTCAATGAGAGGGCCTTCTACTCCAAGCTCTTGAGCTTCCATTAAATGACTTATATCACTAGAACTCAATGCTAAAAGAACTGAGGCAGCATTCTCCTTATTGCGTGATGAGCCATTCTTTATTATATCCACTAATACTGGCACTGCTGAAGCATTGCCAATAGCAACTCTTCCTTCTTGGTGGGTGACGAGGATAGCAAGAATAGCTAATGCTTCATCTCTCATTCCGGCAGTGAGATCAACCATTAGCCTCATTAAAGGATCGATTATTCCAGCTCTAATAGCTCTTCGCTTGTTCCCTTGATAAATTGCTAGGTTAAACAGAGCAGTTGCAGCATCTTTCCTTCCTTGAGGGTTCCCATCTCTCAATAGGTCTACCAGTGGAGGAATAGCTCCAGCCGCTCCAATCATCATCTTGTTTTCATCCATCACAGATAGACTGAAGAGAGTAGCTGCAGCATTTTCTCTTGCTTCCATGTTTCCATACTTTAAAACTCCAACAATGTGTGGGATAGCCCCAGCTCTCACTATAGCTCTTTTATTTCCTTCATAAATTGACAAGTTAAGCAACGCAGTAACAGCATGTTCCTGAGTGCGAGAATCTTCAGTTGAGAGGAGATTCACTAGAAGTGGAATAGCACCCGCTTCTGCTATACACACTCTATTATCAGCATTTTGTTTTGCTAGTGATCTTATCTCTTCAGCTGCAACCCTCTGTAATTCTAATTGACCACTGCATAAATGCTCAATAAGCATATCCAAAGAGATGCCATCTTTGGAAGATAGCACCAAAGAAGTCTTATTACCTCGATTCAGACATGCTCTTTTTGGGACTTCAATTCCATTAGCTTCACACCACTCAATGATGAGACTTCTCAGTGCAAAATTAGGAGTTAACACTGTATGTGGGAGAACCTCCCCAGTCTTAGGACAAGTCTTATGTCCTTCTAACCATTTTTGGATACTCGATCTCTCATAAGTCTGCACCAGAAGACATACAAAAAAGTCTTATGCAAGCAGCAGCAGTAGCACATTTAAACACACATTTCAAAACAAAGGCTCTAAGTACAGAAAATCATATCAAGTCTCTTGCACAAGCCCAGAAATCACATTTTGACATATAAATTCTGGCATAAGCATGTAAAACACTGTTAAACATATTACAAGAATAATCTTTTCTATAGATATCAGGAAAATCATAATCATAATCATAAGTAGCTAACCTGCCCCGTCGCAACTATGACTGGATCTTTCATGAGCTCCAAGGATATTGGGCACCGGAAATCATTAGGTACAACAGGTGATTGTGGATTTTCACCATCAGCTACATCATAGAATGAAAGCTTCTCAAGTTCCAAACTATCTAATTCAGTATCAGCTTCATTAATTAAAAGAGTAAGTCTCCTCAGTAAACCCAAAATCTGTTTAAGGCTTTCATCAACAACCCCATTCCTCTCCTTAATCAAGTTTTGTACAGCATGAGCTTCAGTTTTTAGTTGTGAAGGACTTTTAAGCTGAAGCTTTTCAGCAACTTGACAGAGAGCTTTTGTGTCATCCTTCTCTGAAATGGCTAGCATTGCATCCATAAATAGTTCCATGTCGTGTGTGTCTGATCTTCCTTTTGCTCGTTTCAGTTGGGCATGGACAAGCTCAATCTGTAACATTTTGCATAAATCATAGGCTAAGAATCCCATTTCCGTCGAAATTACAGGCTGTTTACAGACTAAAGTTGCAAGCATAAGAAATTCACCTGCTCCTGAACCTCTAATGAGAGTTCTAAACATTTGGTTGGCATTTGGTCTAAAGCTTTATCCATTGCATCAGTCACTTCATAGAGTCTGTTTGCAATAACTCCCCTCTCCAAAACCTAAGGAAAAGAGACCAAACAAAAACACCAAAACTTGCTTTTTGAGCAGATGCTCTATATTTGTGATATGTATCAACATCAGATAATGGAAGTCATTCCATGTGTACAAATGGAACAAAGCAAGTGTATGCGAATCAACTGACATTGAAATCAAACTTTATGTGGGCATACGAAGCAAATTAAAATGTTTGAGAATTTAGCACATATGGATGAAAATTAAACTCAAAAGTTGGAAAGAGCCAAACCAGATATAATTTGCTGCCGTCTTTGCAAAACTGAAGTAAACGAAGGGCAGAGCATAGAGCTTTTTCGAGGGCATAGAAAGCAGAAATGGAAGCTTCTTGCAACGAGGAATCTTGAGATTCTCGAACCTCTTCAAGAAATGGCAGAATGAGCTTAACTCTGCGAATCAGGTCAACACAGACTCTCTTATGGCTAGAAGGAAAACCTTTTGCTCCAACTATCTGGTTGGCATTATGCCATATAGACTCAAGGAGTGAAATACTTTGATTTTGTCCCTCCATATTGATAATAGAAGGGAAATAGCCCCCAAGCAAAAGGGAAGACAAACTGTTCTCGTCAAAAGTCTAATGAAGAAATCACAACTTCTATGATGTGTGATACCTTCTTCTTGGTTAAGCTGCTGTGCCTATGACTGATTGTCTTTGCAAAATCACTCATTTTAGTATGTCCTACTCCTCCTCTTCTTCTTAAGGATACTTCCCAGGGACACTTGTATGATGTCTTAGATTCTTCTTCTTCTTCTAAGGTTCTCCTGCTTGGATTCTTCTTCTTGTATTCTTCTTCTTCTTTAACTTTGTAAATCTTTTTCTCGAAATTCCTCTCTGATTCTCAACTGAAACTGGGCTTTTCCAAAAGGCTTGATATAGTGTGCCGAAGAAATCGGAAATTCTCGTTACGCATGTATACACATGAAAACTTCCATGGGAAACCAGTATTGCTACAATGTATACACCTGTTTCAAGTTGGCTAAGATCTGCTTCGGGTTTCTGCACAATTCTGCAAGGTTATTTCTTTCTCTGCGTAAAGGAACAAAGATTCGCGACATAATTATTTTCGCCACAGTTTCGCAAGATGGGTACTATCAGAGCAGAGCTTCGCCCAAGGTGGTTGAATTTTCCTCCACGGTTTTGCAGAGATGCTTTCTTTTCTTCAGGTGCTTGTTTCTTTCCTGCGGATGGTTGCAAACGAAGAGTTATTCTCTGCAGATTCTTGCAAAGAAGACTTACTCTCTACAGATGTTTGCTAAGATAGTTTCTCTTCTGCACATGTTTGCAAGACGGTTACCTTTCTGCAGATGAATTGCTCGATATACATACACAGAAAGGGAGACAGAGAGTCGGAGAAGGAGAAGGAGAAAGGGAGGCAGAATATATAAAGGAGTTTCACAGAATGGAATGTATAGAAGGGAAGGAAGAAAGACAGGCGGCGGACCGACCTTTCTGTGAGCGATGGCGATGGCGATGGCGATGGCGATGGCGATGGCGATGTCGAGTACTTGCAGGAATTTTTCCGAAAGCCTTTGTAGTCCTTCTTCTTCCTCTGTTTTTTTTTGTCTCTGTTTTCTTCCTCTGTTTTTTTTTTCCTCTGTTTTTTGTCTCTGTTTTCTTCCTCTGTTTTTTTTACCTCTGTTTTCTGCTCTATATTTAGAGTGCTCACATTTTACAAGTTACAACTACCACCCAATTGACAATTTCTTAATAATCTTCACTCTTCCATGTGTGTGTGTGTATGTGTGTGTGTGTATGTGAGAGAGAGAGAGGGAGGGAGAAAGAGAGAGAGAGAGAGGGAGAGAGAGAGAGAGAGAGAGAGAGAGAGAGAGAGAGAGAGAGAGAGAGAGAGAGTTGTCGTAGTCTCCACAAGAGATTGAATCGGATCGGACCAGATAGACGCCTTTGTCGAGCCTACGAATGATCAATTCACACTTACACCCTTGCTCTTTTGTATAGGATATAGCTCAAACATAGAACCGGCCTTTAGTGTCGACCCGCATTTCATCCGGTAAGGATGGTGTCAATGAGAAGAACTCTTGGTCCCATCATTGTCCAACAACCCTGCTTCCACTCTAAATGGAAGCATGCATGGGTCGATGGTATGTTTGTCGATTTGGCATTACTCGTTGGATGTGATTTGTGCATGTCATGGAAGACACGTTAGTGCAACTCCCTAAATGGCAAATCGGCAACATTAGAGGATTGTGAAATAGGTAAAGAAGGCATACATAGTTGTGTGTATATATAGCCGATTGTGAGTTGACACTTCCTCGGAGGTTTGGAACTTGGGGGTTTGTTGGTTGTTGCTTTGTGTGGATGGGAATATGTTGTTGCTTCATGTCATGAACAACCTGTTATATTTTGGCCTTGTTTACCTAATTTGAATGCTCAACAGAGCAATCGAGGTGCTATAATTTATGATGACAACATAAATGTGGGTTGGCATCATACAATTCAAAAGTTGTTAGTTATATTATCTTTATATTGACCATTCATTCCTAAGGATTTCTGGAAACTTCAAAGTCTCATGTCCATCTATTCTAATGTCCGCATCAAGGTGTTAGACTTGGAATTCTTGTCATCAAACCAAACGTTTTGTTTGTGTGCTGGTCGTAGATAAAAGTAGTCCTTTGAGATGTTGAAAAATCAAAAAAAAAATGTTCGTTTAGTTTCCAAACTCGTGTATGAACTTTAGTCATCTACCACTCGCTATTTTTATACAAGAGGGTTCGAAATTTCAAAGAATGTTTTGTCTAGTTCCCAAACTTGTATGCATGCAGAAAATAATTCATTGCGAATGGATTCCTTTGAGAGTTGAGCAACTTCTTAACTATTGAATATTCTATTTAGAAAGTTGAAGTATGGGATACACCTATTATACTCATGTCCCACACGTGAACACATTCACATACAAGTACATGAACATGTACATACGTCAGTACCTAAATTTGTAAATGCACACACATGATGTTTTTGCTCATACATACATACATATGCAAATATCGTTGCAATGGGAGACTCTCAATTCGATTCCCAATCATTTTCCTCAAATTTCTCAGTTGTGTTGGCTAATGATGTCACATCACCTTTTTGCCACATCAAATAGCTCTTCTTGCACAATATTCATGCATTTTCTCCCCGACAAATTAACCACATAAAACCAATTGGAATGAGAATGAAAAGATATATTTATTTTCCAAACGCCCAACATCTATTGTTTGACATTTTTTAGGCACACAATAGAAATTAAAAGGTCCAAATTGATGGTGTCATGTATGCTTGAGTATGTCGTGTAGCAGATAATGTCTTCTTCGAGAGTGTTTCTAGTATTAAACATACTTTCTCTACATTTCTAGGAGATGCACATTCTAATCCTCTCACAATCAATAGAAATTCCTATCCATGTGATGTGCTTAAAGCATAATGTGTTTATTTGTCAAGTGTTTTGCACTAATGATGTTTCGAATGTCTTACCATCCAAAGAATCCCATGGTTACAATCACTTCAAATTCAATAAATGTGTTATTCATGATGTATGAATTCAGTTTATTGATTTTGACATCGTTGATCGAAAATTAAGTTTGTGTATCATTGATCAATAGTTGAGGTTTGTGTATCATTGATCAAAAGTTAAGGATTGCAACATCATTGATCAAGTTAAGGTTTGTGTATCATTTATCAAATTAAAGTTTGTGTATCATTGATTGATAGTTATGGGTTGTATTGTTTGAAAGTTAAAAGAGAAAATTGATAAAGAAACCGATTAAATAAATATTCCATTGTTTTCGAATTTGTATCTTGTGTGGACCATGCCCAATCTATTGATTACCAATTATTGAGTATGAACCATCGAATCATCAATCAAATTAGGACCAATTGGCTTCAAAGTTTTTTATCAAAAAACTTTCCAAACACTGAATGCATTGGATTACAGCTAATTTTAGAGAAATATCAAATTTGTGGGGGCATTGGTTGTTTACCAAACTCACATAATATTAAAGAGTGCTACCAAAACTCACACAATCCATTTTGAAGCTATCAATTCTACCCCCAATAAAGAAATGTAGTAACAATAGTTATTTTGACAATAGGCCATGCCATTATCACCCTACCTCAAAGGCACTCCCACAATCCATTTTGTAGCTATCAATTCTATCCCCAATAAAGAAATGTAGTAACAATAGTTATTTTGACAATAGGCCATGCCATTATCACCCTACCTCAAAGGCACTCCCACAATCCATTTTGTAGCTATCAATTCTATCCCCAATAAAGAAATGTAGTAACAATAGTTATTTTGACAATAGGCCAAGCCATTATCACCCTACCTCAAAGGTGTGTCACTCTCTCCAAAGAGGTGCAAAAGTTGGAGAAATTTCAGATGCAAAAGTTTTTCGCTTCATCTAAGTTTAGAAAACCAAGTGCTTAGCTAAGATGACTATCTAGTACCTAAGTTGAGTTATAATTTATTATTTCAGTTCACTGTTCTCAAAGATGAGACAGCAATTAAAGATGCACACTCTTTATTTGGTCTCGTACACCATTTCTAACTCGTTACGTCATTAATCTATCTCCCTCAATTTGCTTTCACTAATGAGATATACTTCACACTAATCCCACTATAACGGGTAACTTCCAATCAATCAGATATGAAGATCACAAGGAAAATGGTAAAAACCCTCCACCATTCTTTGCTTCACTCAAACTCAGAGATCACAAAGTCTCCTATTATTTGCACCATTCGTTAAAACAATGCCAACCCCACATATCCAAACCCTTATCACCAGATTTGTGTAGAAACATATCCATACAAATCATATCAAGTAAATACTTTCATCAGTTTCAACACATACCATTGGTAGTGCTAACAATTAAACAGTCATTACCACAATTAACACCACATTTTAAGACAAACACCTGGACAACACTCAAATCGCTTGTAAATACAAGAGATAACACCATGTTAAAGCAATTTTCTAATTCAAGGGAAAGCAATAAAAGGTCAAGCAATGCAATACATTTAAGAAATACAGCTTCTTGATTCATACAAGAGACGCCTTGTTAGAGCTTTTTTTTTTGAACTGGAGTAAATAGATATGAAGTTACGCAATGCAATGCAATGCAGTAAATATAGGAAATATAGTTTGTTGAAAAGCTTTAGTACTTTGAGAGCAATGCAATGTTGAGAGGCAACAAAAGTACACAAATCCAGTGTCCCTCTTGATTGTTGAACAATCAGAGTTTTGTCAGCATGTCCAATGTCCCCTCTTGTTGAGCCAGAAATTTGACTTCAACGAAAAGACCCACTTCCTCAAACCCAAAATCACCGCAAACAGAGGTTTACAGAGGTTTTGTTGCGCAAACAAATGGAAGAAAAAGAGCTACTCCGATCTGGCTGCAAAGCGCTCTACTTTCTTATCGCTGAGGTTAATGCCGACCATAGCTTCACCCAACCCACAGCTAACATCTGCTATAACACTAGGATCATTAAAGTGAGTGACAGCTGAGACAATGGCTCTTGCACGTTGAGAAGGATTCCCACTCTTAAAGATTCCTGATCCGACAAAGACGCCATCACAACCAAGTTGCATCATCATGGCAGCATCCGCAGGGGTGGCAACACCCCCAGCAGCAAAATTCACTACCGGGAGGCGGCCAAGTTGCTTGGTTTGCCTCACAAGTTCATAAGGAGCCGCGATTTCCTTCGCAAACGTGAACACCTCATCGTCATCTAAGCTCTGAAGCTTCCTAATTTCTCCTAGCACTGACCTCACATGCCTCACCGCTTCGACCACGTTACCAGTTCCAGCCTCTCCTTTGGTTCGAATCATCGCTGCACCTTCAGCGATCCTTCGTAGAGCTTCGCCTAAGTTCCTACATCCACAGACGAAAGGAATCCTGAAGTTATGCTTGTTGGTATGATTCACGTCGTCGGCGGGAGTAAGAACTTCACTCTCATCAATATAATCGACACCGATGGCTTCGAGAACCTGGGCTTCAACAAAGTGACCTATCCTAGCTTTAGCCATAACAGGGATAGTTACAGCATTCTTGATTTCCTTGATTAAGCCAGGGTCACTCATGCGTGCGACTCCACCTTCAGCCCTTATGTCTGCCGGAACACGCTCAAGAGCCATAACAGCTGCAGCTCCTGCTTCTTCTGCAATACGTGCTTGTTCAACATTTACAACGTCCATGATCACTCCACCCCTCAGCATCTGAGCCAATCCAACCTTCACTGCGTATGACGATTTCTTTGGGTCCGAAATCGCACCATTGCCATAGACCGTAACTACTCCATCGCTTGCCATCACTGCTTACAATTTAAAAGCACTCTAATGTCAGTAACCACTACCAGTTGAACAAATACTGAAGTGTGATCCATAATATTTGTTAAATATAGATATATAGAGAGAGACTTGCAAACTTTAGGTTACCACTAAGGACATGCAAAAAGCATAAACTTCAAGTAATATATCATGAGTAAGAGAATGTAGCATGCAGATTTTACTGGTGAGTACTGTGCAATACAGGAAAACCCCAACCAAAAGTGTATTACAATTTAGACCCTTCTTTAAAAACGTCGGGACGAACCAGAATTCTCTATGATGCAAGATTTCGCAGTGAAACCTATGCAGCAACAGAAACCCCAATGAAAGTGCGACACAGCTTTACACATTTCTAAATCTTTAGAGTTTCCACAAGTAATAAGAGCTACTAAAAACACCTTCAGGATGAATGCATCTAATCCTTCACGAGAACATCAACATGAACCAGTGGAATTCTTAAAAGGGTGAGAAAAATACTTGACATAGTACACGATGTTACAAAATATTCTACAGAAAACAAAAGTGAAAATTTACTCGATGCAAAACACAAAAATTTATTTTCACAAACTTTATGTGAAACACACGGAAGAACTCAAAATTGCCTGATTCAAAGCATGAAGATTTTATTTGCAGAAACATAAATAGAAAAACTAGATCAGGAAAAATTAGATGCGATAAGACAGTTTATGCCTTTCAGGAAAACAAAAATGTAGACCCTGAGGAGATCATGACATGTCAGTCATGTTAGCTGACAACTCTATAACTACTCTACAAGAAGTCAAAACACTGAATATCAAGAGGATAAACCTGAGCGTAGGACATAGGACATTAATGGACCTTTTCCTACACCTAAGACAATCAGATTCTAAAGAAAATCCTAAATATGTGGCAGGTAGGCCTAGGAAATAAGAGGAACTCAAAAGAAGCCTAAATCTATAGCAGACAAACCTCAGAGCACGAACGAGAGCTCTGAAGAAGCCCTAAATATACAGCTGAAAAGGCTTCAGAAGATAGATTCTTGGAAAAGAAGCCGAAAGAAACACTAATATGTATAAGGCAGACAGGTCTCCCGAGGAAGAAGGAGAAAGCCTTAAAACAGAGGCCTGTATACGGCATGGCTCAGAAGAGGAAGAATGAAAAGGAAAAGAATGGAAGCCATGCCATATCCAGAATCAACGAAAGGGAAAACAAAAAAAGAAAAGAACAGCATTAAAAGGCTTCGTCGAAGAAACCAAGAACAGTTTCTTCACCTACTATAGTGAGTGAGGTATATCAAAACAGAGAGCTTGATCTCTGGCAGGTGATTCAGGGAGAAACAGACAAGCAGGAGAAGATCAGGAGAAAGGCATCATATTATACACACACAGAGAGAGACAGATACTGACCTGCTGCTTCTGCTACTTCTGCCGCTGCAGAAGATGAAGATGAAGATGGCTATGGCTATGGCTATGGCTATGGAAGATAGACTGAAGCTTCGATTCTTCTGCGCTTATATATCCGTATTTGTTTTTTTTCCCCCCCCCCCCTTTAATTCTAAATAAAAAATAAAAAATAAAAAGAATAATATTCATAAATTCCCATCTTTGCTTTTTGCTTTTTGCGTTTTGCTTTTCTGCCCTCCTATTTTCATTTCCTTTGTTCTTTTTATCTTTTTTCCCTTCTTCTTCTCCTTTGTTTTTTTTTTTTCTCTTATTATTCCTCGTGCTTTTTTATTTTGTTTTTTGTTTTTTGTGCTTTCCGCTTTTTCTTTTCCCTTTGCCTTTCCGCCAAAAAGCAAGAAAAGCAGAAAAGCATCTCTTCTTCTTCTTCTTCTTCTTCTTCTTCTTCTTCTTTGCTTTTTGCTCTTCTCCTTCTCCTTTAGTTTGTTTTTCTATTCTTTTCTTTTGGTCTCTTCTCATACTTTGCTTTTTGTTTTTTTGTTTCTTGAGTCAGTGGACCCTCCATTTCTAGCTGTTTTTTACTATTATTATCTCTCGATAATTTCATCTAGTCACTCATATCCCCAGTTTTGGGCCGACTTTCTCCGGTGTTGTATGTAATGCTACTCATGCTTCTCTGTAATAACTGTTGTAAAGAAGGCAAATGGTGTGAATGCATGTCCCGCATGACTCATAACAGTCCAAATTGTCTGTCGAGAATAGTAGGATGCGGAAGGAATCACTAGAGTTACATCATAGTTGCTCTCTTTTACCACGTGCATCTCTTCAAAGTTACCGTGCTCGATCAATCTGCCTCTAACCCACCATGCCTCCCATTATTAGTATATGGATCATGCTAAATTGTAATGTCCCTTGACCACACATATTTTGTTTGTCTCGTTTTGGAGGGTACATGTGGATTCATCCTAACCAAGGGATCAAGATATCAAGCTTGTGTGTTTCACAATAAATTACGTGTATGCGTACCTGTACACATGCACGCTGTTTCGAGTGGAAACAATGAGGATTGTGGAAATCATATCCTTCATCATGTGGCCGAAGAAATTCTCTTCAATGTAAACATACATAATCAAATATTGACGCCATGCCGAACATACAAAGTTGTTGATATGACATGATTGCTAGTGTCCTGCATACCTCTTTGCTGCAACTATTATCGTGGATGGGTTTAATTTAAATTTGTTTCCATTGTCGTCTCTAGTATGTTGTTAGTTTTCCTTAACATTTGAGCTTATTGTAAATTCGT
>NW_028231124.1:0-17551 GCF_043228905.1 Azolla caroliniana | reverse complement strand
AGCTCCGGAATCTAAAAGTGCTAGGATGGGTACTGGGGGAGTACTTTTAGTACTAACAATGACTTGGGCTAGGAACACATTGCTAACTTGCTTGGAAGGAATGGAACCACTAATGGGCTGTACAGATCTAGGGCTGCTGTCCAACCAAATGGCTCCTATTTTGGCTGGACTCAATCGTTTAACTCTTCATCTAATTGACTAAGGATTTCAAATTTATTTGAGATACTTGGGCTATTAGTACTATGAATACTATCTGACACTCTATTAGTACTATTACTACTATCAGACACTCCGAAGGGAAGAATTGACTCAGGTTTAGTACAGGCGACAATTTGATTTACCTGTCTTCTTGGCCTATGGGGACAATTGATGGCGATATGTCCTGGTCCACCGCAATAAAGGCATAATCGATTGGCACGTCGTCGTTGCTTTTCTTCTTCCGATAACGGGCCGCGTCGACGCATGGTATCGATCTCCATCGGTGTCGAAGTATTTGCTTGAGGTATGTCTCGTGCAAACGGTTTAGCCGCGACTGCGGCGTAAGTGGGCTCTGGCCTAGAGCGTGGTATCTGTAATTGACGTTCTGAACGCCGTTCAAAAAGGCGGTTGTCACATCGAACTGCTCGACTGATTGCCTCCGTAAGAGACTTTGGTTCTTCGGGGAAAGTTAGAAGTAGATCTTTGACATCGTTTCGCAAGCCATAGCGAAACTGCTCCATTAGTGCTTGATCATCCCAGGGTATATCTGAAGCAAGTAGGCGGAAATCCGCTGCGTAGGCAGAGGCTGGACGATCGCCTTGACGCAATCGCCGGATCTTGTTGATCGCCGTCCTGATGCTGTCGGTGTCTCCAAAGCAGGCTTTAAACTCACCAATAAAATCTTCAAAGTTATTAAGCAAGGGCGATTGTTTTTCTAGAAGCGGAGCGAACCATGCCAAGGCTGAGCCGCTAAGTAGCGTGCCTATTAGGCCGACTCGAGATGCATCAGTGGGATATCGGGAAGGATGCATCTGGATGACTAAGCGTACCTGATTAAGGAATCCCCGAAATTGCGAACGCGTTCCATCAAATTTCACAGGAAGTCCAATCTTGGGCTCTTTATGAAATCCTTGGGGACTGGATCCTTGTTGTTGCAACGCTGCTTCGAGTTGTTGTACCCGTAACGCTAACTCCCCATGTTGTTGTTGCGTTTGTTGTTTTTCTAGAGCGATTTGTTGCAGATCCCCTATCAGCCGTTGGTTTTCTTGTTCCAAGGCAACAAACTTTTCTTTTAGGCACTGTAGCTCGGAGAAAACGGATTGGTATTCTTGGGCGCTAACAGTAGCCATAGTATAGGGGAAAGGGTAGGAAGATGAGGGAGAGTGACAAGTAGGCTAGAGGAAAATTGGTTCAAACTGTCAGGAATAGTACTAAAACAGAGATGGAATTAGTACTAAGAAGAGTAGTACTATTAGTACTATTAGTACTAAGAGGACGGGACTGCGTAAGATTCCCGAGAGAGAGGAAGTGAGAAGAGGAGAGAGAGAGAGAAATAGGATGATGACAGCAGCTCTTATATTATATGAAAGATAAGTACAAATCGACTAAGAGGCTTAAGACTGGTGTTGAACCAATTTGGTTCAACATAATGCTTAGTGCCTTCTTTTATAGTGTTCTCAGGAATAATCCTGAAGCTTCTAGAATGTTCCAGAGAAATCTGGAATATACATTACTTTCTTATAATAAAACATAAATGAAAATAATATTCTATGAATTACAATAGATGGTGAGATGGTTAAGAGCTCGACCCATATACCATAAGGTCATGGGTTCGAGTCTTGCCATCTCATGACAGTACATAATCGTTATCCCTTGCCTTTAATTCCAACACTCTTTGACCGACTTCGAACCCGGCGTATCTTCTCCAAAATCGACATACGGGGAGGGGAGCCTACAATCTGGTGCGTATCAAGCCAGGAGACGAGTGGAAAACTATCTTTCGAACACGCTATGGACATTTGGAGTACAAGGTGATGCCTTTTGGTCTCACTAACGCCCCGACGGTCTTTCAGCACATGATGAACAATATATTTCGGGAGTATCTCGATCACTTCCTGGTGATTTACCTTGACAACATTTTAGTATTTTCTTCCAACATAGAGGAGCACACCCGACACGTTCGACTAGTTCTATCCAAACTTCAGGAACATGGACTTTATGCCAAAAGTGAGAAATGTGAATTCGATCGGACCACTAGCGAATTCCTAGGCTACGTGATTTCACCCATCAGGATCATAATGGATGCATGCAAGGTAGCGGCAATAACCGATTGCCCTATCCCTACTCAGTTGAAAGAGGTACAATCATTTCTCGATTTTGCAAATTTCTATCAACGATTTACCAATGGTTTTTCCTCTTTAGTGCAACCTCTAATCATCCTTACTAGAAAAGATACTCCATTTCTTTGGAGCTCTGCGGCGCAAAGTGCTTTTGATGCCCTCAAGGCAGCTTTTCTCATAGCCCTAGTGTTGGTCCACCCCGACCCCACAAGGCCCTTCCAAGTTGAAATCGATGCCTCCAACTTTGCCATTGGAGTTGTCTTGTCCCAACCAGACGACGAGGGCACACTACATTCTATTACCTTCTATTCTTGGAAGTTTACCGCCTCGGAAATCAATTATCCGGTCTACGACAAGGAGCTTGCAACAATCATATCTGCCTTCACTGAGTGGTGACCCTATTTGGCGGGGGCCCAACATCGCATCCAGGTGTTGACCGACCACAAAAATCTAATTTACTTCACCACCAGTCGTACATTGAATCGGAGGCAAGCCCGATGGTCATCTTTTCTCATCGACTACGACTTTGAAATCTTGTTTTGACCTGGAGTTCAACATGGGAAAGTTGATACCCTCTCTCGGTGTCCTGATTTTGCATTGCGCCCAGGAGATGACGCATATTCACAACAATCCCATTGTTTGTTGCGGCCTGATCAACTTCAGATGTTCGCCACCTGCATGTTGCATGATGATTCTTTGCTCAACGAGATTTCCACTACAACCACGTCAGACCCATTCGCCAAAGAAATCATGGCCCGCATCAATGACCCATCTTTGGGCATGAAAAGCTCATATCTCAACCAATTTACAACCCGGGATGGGTTGCTATATCGTAATCATCTCTTGTACGTTCCCAAAGGATCATGTCGGACACAAGTACTACAAAACTGTCATGATGATCCTCTTGCCAGCCACTTTGGGGTCACGAAAACCCTAGAATTGCTATCTTGAGTGTTTTGGTGGCCCCAACCTTGGAAATTTGTCAAGGAATTTATCAAGAAATGTGATGTATGTGCTCGGTCCAAAATGTCTCACCATCAGCCATATGGTCTTTTCCACCCTCTCCCCATTCCAAGTCAACCATGGGTCTCTCTATCCATGGACTTTATCACTAACCTCCCTCTGGTTGGTGGCCATGACACGGTGCTAGTCATTGTCGATCGGTTTTCGAAGATGGCTCACTTTGTCCCATGTTCCAAAACCATTTTCGGGGAAGAGACATCTGACCTTTTTCTTAAAAATGTTGTTCGATTACATGGCTTACCCGAGGATATCACCTCTGATCGAGATTCTGAGTTCATTTCCCACTTTTGGCGACGACTTCTACAAACATTCGGGACTTTTGTAAACTTGTCCTCAACATATCATCCTCAAACTGATGGACAAATGGAACGAGTCAACCAAATGCTCGACCAATACCTTCGGTGTAGCATGAGCTAACAACAAGAGGATTGGGTGGGCTTCCTTGCAATGGCGGAATTTGCCTACAATAATAGTATCCATGCTTTGACTAAGATTTCCCCCTTCTTTGCAAACTATGGATTTCACCCTCGTTTCAGCATTTCCATACTTGCAACTTCGGTCAATCCATCGGCAGAGACGCGTGCCCGCGCTTTACACGATGTCCATCGTGATCTCTCCTTGGAGCTCTGTGTCGCTATCGACCAATATAAAGATCAAGCGGACCAACATCGCTTGGCTGCATCGACGTTTGTAGTTGGGGACATGGTTTGGTTGTTACGTCGCCACATTGCCACCACACGTCCTTGTGCAAAATAGGACTACAAAAGACTAGGCCCTTTTCATATCACCGAGTGGATCAACCCAAGCGCCTTCTGGTTTGCACTTCCTCCAACATTCAGGATTCACAATGTTTTTCACGTTTCTCTCATCGAACTCTACCATCCTTCTCGAATTCCGAGACGACAACCTCCTCCACCGCCACCTATGGAATTGTCGACGGGCGAAGAATATGAGGTTGACAAAAATCCTCGACCCTCGATATCGTCGTCGACAACTCCAATATTTGGTCTTATGGAAAGGTTACCCCATTTCGGACGCCACATGGGAACCAATTACACATTTACAAAATGCTCCGGAGGCCATTCGCTATTTTCATTAATGATACCCACATAAGCCAGCAACGAGTTCTGGGAGGCGGCCTTAGAGGGAGGATAATGTCATCGACACGATGGAATGTAGGAGGTTGAACCCATGACATCTTGGTCTTATTGGGCAACCTTAACAATTGAGCTACATCCATCTATGCATTATTGTATTGTATAAGTTTCAACTTATTACATTTTATGTTGATCACTAGAACTTTCAAGAAACTTCTAGAGAATGCATCTTCATGCACTCTCTAGAAGTTTCCATGCACTCTCTAGATGTTTCCTAACTTGCATGCATACCACCACATTCTTGTATAAATACTTTGGTGCACCTTGATTACAATAAAGGTGAACAACACTAGTTATAGAAGCATAATTTAGTTCTTGCTCTTTTGTCTACCTTCTCTCTCTCTTGTTCTCTTGTCTATGCTCTCTCTCTCTCTATATATATCTATCTTTCGCTCTCTATTAATATTTAGCTCGCCTACTTATCCCTGTCCTGGTCTACCCGTTCGTGACATCTGAAGAGGAAAACCAAACACAAGTGGATACCAAGCCATAAAGCTACTCGTTGTACAAAAGCAATTAAGAAGATAAGGGAATGTGAGTTATGCTGCCTAGAAGCTATGGGCGGGATACCTTTTACATCTGGACCATGGGCCACACCCACATCAAAACACTTTGACCTCTTGCTCCTTTGCAAGAAACTTGGATAGAAATGAAACTAGTCCTAACACATAGTCATTTCCTTTATAGAATATGTTACACCATAACATCTTTTTGTACCACATTAAAATTCTTTTATCTATGTTTTTTTTTCCGATGATTGGGCACACATCTCATTATTGTAACCAATTATCTCATGGGCATATTTGGTCTTAGAAGACTCTCTCTCACTCTAGTATTAGTTTACCCTAGTGGTAAATCGTTACACTACAAGCACTACATCTTGGGTTCGAAACTTAGTTGGGCTCTCTCTCTCTCTCTCTCTCCCTTGTAAATAATGGCTTTCATTACGAAAGAAAAAACACCACCATGAATAACTTACTACAAAGTATAGAACCCTTCTATCTAGGGCTCTAAAGACTACTACGACTCCAAACTCAATGCCACCCTACACACCAATTCAAATGGCGAATATGATGATATGTGACCTCGCTATGTTCTCCATGATGATGGTACTTATTTTGTTCAAGTAGGAATCGACAATGGCTCGGCTCAAGCCTAAACTGAACCGTTAACTATTTCTAAACGGTTGGGCAACTTGGTTCGGTTCTGAACTTCCTAACCGGTTTGAGCTCGGTTTGGGATGGCTCAAGCTGAACAGAATTGATTAGGGCCAAACCAGTTAGCCTAATCCGGTTTAGGAACTGGTTTGGAAACTCCCAACTTGTTTAGGCTTAACCGGTTTGGTTTGGACAAGGACAAACCGGATAAGCCGAAACGGAATCGATTGCCGACTCTTAGCTTGGAAACCTAGTTTGGGCCAAATCAATTTCCAAGCCGATTAAGCCTTAATCAGCTTGGCTTAATCTGTTCCTAAACCAGTTTAGGCTTAACGAGTCTGACCAAACTGGTTATCCTAATCTGGTTTAGGCTTAACCGGTTTGGTGTGGACAAGGCCAAACCAGATAAGCCGAAACCGAACCATTACCGACTCCTAGAACTTTGTTGTAAATAGAGAGAGAAGAGGCTATATTTGTAATATTGGAAAACCAGAAACCTCCCCTGCTTCCCCTGCTTCTGTCTGTCTGTAGCAGAAAAGAAGAAGAAGAAGAAGAGGATATGGTGGATCTCGCTCTCCATGGCCACATCTTTCGTCTCTCCCTTCCTCTGCCCCTCTGTCAAGCAGGTAAGCATCAAACCCTATTCCCTTCCTCCCTTCCCTCTCGCTCTCTTTCCTTAACACGGCGAGCCCCCTCCCCTCTCATCCCCCCAACGTTCGCCAATCGAAGCCCCGATCTCGACAGCGATTCTTCCGGTGCTGCTCAGGAATCCTCGGACGAGATTCCCTCACCAAAGACTCCCGATGAAGAAGAAGAAGAAGTAGTAGTAGAAGCAGGAGCATCTAGACAGGAATATTCGGCTGAGGCAAGAGGGGAATCTTCTCCTAGGAAAAGATTCCAGTTTTTTAGGCTTCCCCGGGGATGGTTTGGGCGCAGCGGGAGAGAAGAAGAGGAAGAAACGACGTCTAAGAAGAAAGGGCAGGGAAATGAAGAAGATTTTGAAGGGCTTCTTGCATTCAACGATGGATATTTCCAGATCGAGTGGCGGGAGATTGTGGATCCGACACCTGAGAACGTTTTAGCTCTTCTGCTCACTGGTTTGTTAGGTTTAGCTATTTTACAAATATTCTGGCAGCTCTTTTTAGTTGCCATAACCATAACCTTAGCAGGTCTGAAATATTCAGTCATTGCTGTGATTCTTCTTGCTCTCTTGATCGTTTTCTTGTGACCATTTTCTCAAGAATCTTTCATGATGTATATAAACATTTTTGCGTTGGAGATATTGAGAATTCTGATCTGCTATCCGTGATGTATATACAATTTTTCTGGGAAATGCAAATATTGAGCATTTCGAGAGAAGCATTCATGATGTGCATACAATTTGGCTTTCGGAAATGTCAAGTATTTGGAGAAGTTTTCGGGGTGAACATAACATTTTCTTTTCGGAACATTTTGATTTGTTAAGACCCTTTTGACAGTAGCTTTCATGGTGTATATGATGTTTTGAGACCATTTCTCAAGTAGCTATCTGGATGTAGTGGCCATTTCAAGTAGATTTCATGATGTATATAGCATTACCCTTTGGAATGTTGATACATTGATGCCCATTTCTTAAGTAGCTTTCATGATACAGTGGCCGATTTGAGCAGATGTCATTAATGTATGTACCATTTACATTTGGAATATTTTAATCATCTGAGACACGTTCTCTAGTAGCTCTCTTTGCTTTTGGAGTATTGATTTGTTGAGACCAATTTTCAAGCTGCTATCATGATGCAATAGAATTAGGGCTTGAAATCTTTGATGTTTTGAGACTGTTTCTCAAGTAGCTTGCGTGAAGTTTTTGGAAGAAATTCTTATCTTTTCATGCGAGAGACTAAGAAGAATGGTGAGAAAAGTATGGATTTTGGAAGAGAATTGATTTATTTCTATCTGGAATTTTACCCCTTCATAAATATGTTTCAACTGGAAAATTTTCAAAAGACAAAATTTAAACCAGAAAGTATTGTTTTTAGTGAATGAGTGATCTTCTCTTTTCTAGTCAAAATTTAAACCAGTGGATGTCACATATATCTTTTCTTCAGTCAGCAGCAAAGCTATCAAATCAGTAGTGGATAGCAAACATATATTTTCTTCAGTAACCAACAAGCCATCAAATTAAGTAGATTGTATACGATCTTATTCTCTATATCGTCTTGTCTTGGGATCAACTGTACTGTACAACTTCATATAAGTAAATATCATACAATAATCCTCCCTGAATGACAAAAGAATTTGATAATATCCAACGATTATATGGTCCCTGTGCAGAAAAATTAAAATTTCATTACAGATTCTTTTTTGACCATACCATTTCTGGCCTTCGCTGTCACATTTCATCATTTAGAGCAACCATCAATTCAATATTGTAATGCATACATATACCCTGCAATCGCTGTGATGGGGATTGTTTTGGATTCTCAATTTTGTTGTCTCATGATCCATTGTAGAGCTTCCAGGAAGACAGTAAATGTTGGCAATCATTAAAAGGCATCATATCTTTAATCATTTGGTGTTGATGGATGAAAAACATGTGTTCCTTTCGCCATATGAGGGCTGTGATGGGGATGGCTTCAGCCACTGATGCCTCATCTCAGCTTCAACTCACATACTAACTGAGGTTAGTTGGTTCTTCAGCATATAGCAACCATCAATCGGTGTGAGCATTATATAAACTTTCATTCATTATACAGTGGTCATTAATGGATGGTTTGACCAGTAAGCATGGTAATGTGGGTCTCAGCATATGTTTCCATTTATAAACCATGTGTATTATCTTAATTTGAGGAGTTGGACAGTGATGATTTTTAAATAATTTTTCTAATGGCTAGAGTATATGCATTTCTTGGCCCACATTTCAGACTATGATGGAGTTAAACTACCATTTATCTTTTCTTCCTATTCCATTCTTGCTACCTATCACTACTCACATCCATGATTTTGCTATGATAACTATTTTTAAACAGCACTTCCAATATGCATCCAATCTTTAGTTCTATTATTTGATGCAGCTAAGTAATTTTCGCCAGCTGCATAAGCCATATTAATCAACGTTATTTAAGTCTTGCCAATCTCAATGCATTACCTTTTGAGCATTCATGACAAATAATAATACATATACAAATTTTTAGGATGTTAGAGAATAGTATGATTATGTTTAAACTTTTTTGAAGCATCCCTGTCTTAAGACAGGCATACTCAGATGTACATTACAGAGCTGAGGGATATATCACAAAGCATATGTGCATATGAAGGGTTTGTTCTGTTCAACAGTTGGCTGTGCAATCAACCATAAAGTTATACCATTCAACCCATGTTCTTTCGCCAGTCTAAATAGTTCATCATCTGCATTCTGTCTTAAGCAAACACTACCTTTTTCTACTGTAGAACCATAAAAAACATATCTAACATTGATTTGCTGCTCAAATTTGGTATAATGACTCTCTTAGGAATTAAATGAATATTGAAAATTTGTGGGTCTGCATAAAGATGAGAAACCTTCTTCAATCCTTTGCAAGTAAAGTAAACATTCACGACAAATCTAGGCTAAGTCAAAGACGGTCTCGTACATTCCCTTTTCTACATCTTTTACTGGCAATGATTGGACTCCGGTGCTTAGTGATTCATAATGTGCCTCATTAGATCACACAGATTAATAATTAAGGATGCTTCAAACTATTTGTGCCTTTGTCAAAGGGCCATGCGCTAATGCCTCTTCATCTTCCTCAAACCCTTGCATTTGCACTTGTTGAAGTTTGTAAAACTTTGTCGCTGCCGCCCGCTTTCTCATCGACTTTACACCAATAAGAATGCCGATCGCCACCACCACCACTATGGCAACTGGAAGATACCACTGTAATGTAAAGAAAACAAGAGATTTGCTTTAATGCCAGTGAAGTAACTCTCAAGTGCTAATGTACTCACCCATTTGAAAAGATCTTGGGTGTATCAGCATAGCAGATTGAATAGGGAGAGCACCACTTATATACAGCTTGGATGGGTACCACCACTTAAGGTGAGGTGTTCAATGATAGAATTTAGAACAGGAAAGGGGTGAATTTTATTTGTGTGTTTCTTTAGGAGACCTTGAATGCATGAGATATAGAGAGTTAACATCAAGCAAAGGTAACCAAAGCGTATAACGGAAATTAAGTTGCAATCACCTCATCATGATCCTTGTGCTTATTAGTATTGAAGGATCCTGTCGGCTGCTTACCGCTGACAGAATCTGGATTAACACAAAAAAAAAGTGTCATATAATGGAACTAGAGACTAGATGATATTACTAAACAAGAGGGAATAAATCCACAAGCAAATCTTACTTACTCTTTACTGTTGGCATTGAACAATCTTGGCTACCCTTCCAATCAGCTGGACAATCACATGGGTCCTCAGCTTGTATGCATTCAGCATTGTGGAAGCAGTACGAATCGCCGCATGGTATTCCCTCTAATTCACAATTTTCCCCCGCATACCCTTCTTCGCACAAACAAGTGTAAGTTTCCCCTTGGACAATCTCATTGCAAGTCCCATTTTGGCACCAGAAGCTGTTAGTACCATCGCACATGGTCCGAGGTATGTCGCAAAATTTACCCCTGAAATAAGGTAATCAAGGGATCTCTCTCTCTCTCTCTCTCACTCTCTCCTGTCTCTCTCTCTCTCTCTCTCTCTCTCTTCTTTCTCCGTTGGCTTGGATGCTGATACCATGCCATCAAAGTCATAAAATTGACAGAATCCAAGTTCAATCTCTGGCTATGGGCTTGGCCCAGTCCCCCCAATTGATCATCATGGAAGATCCAAACAGTGAAATTCGGAAAGAAGGTTTGTTTTTTTTCATTTCAGCTTTTACTTTTATATTTTGTTCTTCCATTTTAAAATCCCCCATGTACACAGTTGCCCCATTGCAGACATTTATATAACACCATCATTATCCTTCAAAGATTTACCCCACTGGAAAACCATATTTCTATTAACCGATAGACCTAGGTTGAAAATCATGCCAATTTACTCAATGGCTGTGAAGTGTAGGAGTTGAATTGCATGAAATTATCGTCTTTGTCGAACAACCTCAGCAAAGTGAGTTATATCTGTTGGTTTGTCTCTGCCTCTGCCTCAGATAACCTCTGAGAACGAGAACGAATTCTATCTATCTCTCTTCCTTTCTTCACACTCATGCACATCCAGTAGCATTGTTCAGCATTAGGATCCGCATATCCAACCAGCAGTGTTGCTAGAAATCAGGATCCATATCTATTACAAAATTACTCATTCAACCTATTAAACATGATCAATTAATCAGAACATGTGGATTTATTCTCCATCCAAATCATATAGCTTCAGATCATGGATGCATCATATGATACATCCATATAATATGTAAATTGAAATAATGGAGTAGACATGCATAGATCGTGTGCACAAAAAAGATCTTAAGACATTAGAGCACATACATAATGTGTTATATGTATGTACAGTGATGTAAAAGTATCTATGATGCAAGTATTGAAAAGTCTCTCTGTGTGTGTAAAGGTACTATCACGATTCAGATCATATCTGATCTGGAATACCCATATAGTCGTGATGGGCATTTTCTGTGGGGTGAGTCGTATAATCTTCTGCTGTAAAGGTTCAAGGCAGTGAGGATAAATGTGTTCATATTATTCATAATATACTATCTTGAACACATATAAGAACATACTGAATACACACATATTCAACAGAGTATATGCACATTGCACATAATATGCATGCATGCATGCATTACTGCACATATATAATACATAATGCACATTTACACACAATTTACAGCAGAAGGGAAACCCTGCCATTTCAGATCCAATGCAGTAAATTCAGGAAGTAAAACAGAAGAAGGAGAACAGAGAGAATGGAGATTTATAGCAGAATACAGGTTTAAAGTGTGACTGTGAGTATGTGTGTGTGTGTGTGTGTGTGTGTGGAATTACCCCAAAAATGATCGATCCCCAAGAAGCATTGTAGAATTGCTAGGAAGGTCACATATGCAGACACCATCGCTGCCGCAATTCTCTGTCCTGCATCTTGAATCGCAGTGCTGGGAAGCAAGGGAGGGAGGGGACATGGAGACAAGAAGGAGAAGAAGAGGGATGGTGATGAGAGAGGAGGAGGAAGAAGAAGAAGCCATAGCTGAATGTGAGAGAGAGGTCGGATGAAGCACTGTAGAGACGTGGGATATGGATGGATATCATCACACGGGGAACTTGCAGCTTCTTCTGCATCATCATCATCATCTTCATCATCTGTGGCTCGATTGAATTGAATCGAGATTCGAACCCACGACCTCCTCTTCCCAAAAAGCCCACAAAGAAAAAGAATAACAAATTGATCTCACACTATTTCCTATATATATATATATAGATATACCATAGAGCTAGCTTTGTTTCACTTATCTTTTCTTTCCTACTTTTCGTCATGGAACCTCTCGAGAGAAGCCCAAGTGAAGGCCCCGATGATCCCTCCATCTGGGTCCTCGGAAAACCCGACCGTGACCGCTAGGCCCGAGCCCACAGACCCAATCTTCTAGGCACCAATGCCCTGGCTACGGGTGGGTCGGGTCGGGTCGGGTCGGATCAATCACACCCATCCCCATGTAACAATGAAAAGATGGATCGAGATAAGGGTCCTAGTACTATGTCTTTGGTATTTTTGCCCTTATCTCTGCGTAAGTTGGACACTTGCATGTAAAGTGATACTCATCCTCTACCTCTATGTGACATAATCTATCTATCCTTTCCTCTCTAAGGACTCCATTAGTACGACCATTTCTCGATCTCATGTTCGTGAGATTATATTCTAAGTTGTCTAGTGGCAACCCTTAGTGCATTTGGTAAGACTGTATCTAGATATTTTGGTCATGTAATAAAATCTAACTTAGAGAAATGCGTGAGGTGTTTAAGTCGAGAGCTGGATCGGCTGAGGAAGCCAAGAGCTGGATCAGATGGAGACCGATCGACTACGATCGGATTGGTTGAAGAAACCGAGAGCGGGATCGGATGAAGATCAATCGGCTAGGCCGAGTCAGATGGAATCCAACAAGCCGTTAGGGACCTATATTCCTATTTTAGTACATAAGACTATTATAGGTTATTAGTGTCAAGCTTAGTTAATGAGCATTCAAGTACTTGTCAATACTTTTGTTTTATATAAACAGTTATGTTTGGTTTCAAGGCAAAGAAACCGAACCGTTTATATAAAACAAAAACCAAACCAAACCGTTTAGGAAAAGTTGACACCAAACTGAACCATTAAATAAAAAATTTAAACCTAACCATTTATGTCAAACTAATTAAACATCTAAATAAACAAAAATACATTAAATTAAATAAGCATTTAAGTTAAATTTATTAAATCAATAAAATAATTTAATTGAACCATTCAATTAAATAAACATTTATAAATTAATTAAATCAATAAAAAATCATTAATTAAACTATTAAGGTAAAAAAAAAAGTTTGCCAAAAACCTATAAACCCGAGGTTTAGAACCGAAACCGAACTTATTATCAAAAATCCAAACCATTAATTTTTTTTGGAATGGTCAATAAACCATTAAACAATAGCTTAATAGTTTGGTTCGGTTTGAGTTGAAACCGTGCCCATTGCTACTTCTGTCAGTCCTAGGGCTTGTATAAAAGTGCTCATTGAGCACGTCATATGTACAGAGTGTTGATTATTTTGAATTAAGTATTGTTGTCTGCTCTCTTTGTCTCTCTCTCATATTGTGTATCTACATTCTCTGTGTTTACCTAACTGTTATACTTTCGGATAACCGACTATGTACTTTGTGTCTTCCGCATACACTTCTGCGCATATTCTTTTACATGGTATTAGAGCACAAGAGTTGAGAATCCTCTACATCTAACCGAAAAGCAAAGACTACACAAAGACATTCCTTCTTCTGGAACAACAAGAACATGGACATCTCACTTCCGACAAAGAAGCTCACCAGAAGTGTAAAGAAAGGAGAGTGATTGTATGCAGCGGTAGGACTATGTGTGTGTGTATGAGCACTTATGAGAAACAGAGAGAGAGAGAGAGAGAGAGTCTTAAGATGAGAAAACTATGTATTACTTCCAACAGTAACAAAGTTACAATAGGTTGGTTTAAATACCAACTAAACTAGGGCAAGGGCCCTTTCTACTATTTACAAAACTAGCCTGGTATGTCCATGAGCTAGTGTGAAACCTATTTCTATGGGAAGTTGAGTTTGATTCTCAAGACGCCCCTTCGAACACAACTTCCGGATATCGAAAAATTGTTTCGGATCGGTCTTCAGAACGCTTCAAACTTCGATTGTTCGGCTTTTCGGTTGCGTACTCCTTGTTCGGCTTCAATCAATCAATCGGTTCATTGTTCTGTACTCCCCCTCAAGCTCGGCTGGTCGAGAATAGATAGGCCAAGGTTCGACGCGAACTCCCGCAGCTTGTTGATACCCAGGGCTTTCATGAAAATGTCAACTACCTATAGATTCGTGTTGATGTGGTGTAAGTCTATATCTCCGGCTTGCATGCATTCGTAGATGAAGCGGTAGTGCACTTTGACATGCTTAGTTTGTGCGTGGAATACGGGGTTCCGCGCCAGATAGATACTGCTCATGTTGTCGTAGTATAGACGAATCAAATCATTGATGGGTATGCCCAGATCCTTCAGTATACGCTTGAGCCATACGGCTTCGCACGCGGCGACCACCGTGCCCCTGTATTCGGCCTTCGTGCTCAACAGTGCGACTGTCGGTTGCTTGTTGCTACTCCATGAGATTGCTTTGCTACCGAGGGAGAAGACGAATCATGATGTTGACCGTCTATCCGCTTTATAACCTATCCAGTCCGCGTCTGTGTACCCTTCGAGTCAAATTATCGTATTTGACATGTATTTGATGTCGTAATCCATCGTACCACTGGCATACCGAAGTACCCTCTTTACGCAATCAAGATGAAGGTTTCGCGGATTCTGCATGAATTGGCTAAGTAGGCCAACCGAATAGCTTAGGTCGGGTCGCGTAATGGTTAGGTAGATGAGGTTGCCGATCAATTGGCGATACTGAGTTGGCTCGCACTCGGCTGTTCCAGAATCGATATCAAGCTTGAGATTACGGTCAAGCGGGGTGGACACAGGTTTGCACTCCATCATGCCAAACTTGTAGAGTAAGTTGAGGACGCAGTGTGGTTGTGAGATCATTATCCCGACTGGTGTCCAAATTACTTCGATGCCTAAGAAGTTATGGAGCTCGTGAAGGTCTTTCATTTCGAATCTACCGGAGAGAAGTGATTTGACCTTGTTAATCTCGGCAAGCTCCTTTCCTCTGCTGACCAAATCATCCACGTATAGGACGATGAAGGTTAGGCTATCTTACTCGTTTTGGATGTATAGAGAATTATCAGATTTTGACATTCAAAATCTGATTTGATGAAGATATTGCGTGATCTTCGAATGCCACACACGCGATGCTTGTTTGAGGTCATAGAGTGGCTTCTTGAGTCGGCACACGACATTAGGATGATGGCACGATTCAAAGTCGGGTGGTTGGATCATGTACACTTCCTCCTCTAGTTCCCATTGGAGGAAGGCGTTCTTCACGTCCATCTGATGGAGGTGCCACCCTATTGTTGCTCCAATTGCAAGCACGGTTCGCACAATGGGGCACAGTTGTCATCTTTGCCGGCGGGTCAAAGGTCTCTTCGTAGTCAACTCCGTGCATTTGTGTGTATCCTTTTGCAACAAGCCATGCTTTGAAGTGATTTATGGAGCCGTTGGCATTGTGTTTCACTTTGTAAATCCATCGGCAGCCAATCGCTTTCTTGTGCGAAATGTGAGGAATAAGATCCCATGTCTCGTTTTTGCATAGGGCTTGCATTTCTTCATTCATCGCGTCGACCCATCGCAAATCCTTTACGACTTCGAAAAAGGTTTCCGGCTCCCGTATTGATGTTACCTTCATCATAAAGGCGTAATGATACGCCATGTAATTGTTGTAGCCGAATCAGCTTACGGGGTTCTTTTCACGAGTGGATCAGCGGAGCTTCTCGTTTGTGGATACTAAGGCTTTCATCGCTCCATTTGTCCAGATGTCAAGGGCTTCGAACTCACTATCGAGGGAGTGAGTCGATTCGTTGCCGTTGAAGTGATCGTCTTCATACTCTGGCATTTTCGCCTTCCCTTTCTCTAGCTTCGGACTCGGTCGAGATGTGCTTTGATCACTCGGAGGTTCTTGTGGCCCACTTATTTGGGTCGTGATTGGACTTTCGTCGACCCTAAACCCTAAACCCTTGCCTCTATTTCAATGTATTTCGGGTCGAGTGGAGTCGGAGTCGAGGTTGTCTCTGGTGCGTACCAGGATGCGAACTCGTCGAAAACGACATCTCGACTTGTTTGAACTTTTCGGGTAGATGGATTGTAGCATTTGCACCCCTTCTGTTTGAGCGAGTACCCCACGAGGATACATTTCTCTGACTTCAGGTCGAGCTTTTGTTGCGTATCATCAAGAATATGCACATAAGTGATTGAGCCGAAAATACGAACATGTGATAAGTCCGACTTCTTACCAAGAAACTTCTCGTGGGGGCTTGCATCGTGTACTCCCGAGGTTGTGCACCTTTTCATGAGGTATACGGTCGTGTTCATCGCGTCTGCCCAGTATTATTTCGGCAAGTTCTTCTTGTTCATCATTGCTGGTGCAACCTCTACTATGTGCTAGTTCTTCCGCATGGCTACGCCATTTTGCTGAGGTGTGTGATGACATGAAAATTCTCATCGAATTCCTTCATTTCGGAGATACGTCATAAACTCATCCGAGAAATATTCTTTGCCTCCATCTGATCGAAGGCAGAGTACGTGCCGACTTGTAGTTTTTTCGAATTCGGCTTTGAACCTCTGGAAGTGTCCGAACACTTCGCTTTTCTGTCTCATCGAGTAGATCCAGGTGTGCCTGGAGAAGTTGTCAATGAATGTGATGTAATATCGGCATCTGCCGAGTGTGGTTGTCTAGGCCGGTTCCCATACATCGGAATGTACAATATCCAGGATCCCTTTGCTCACATTCCGCTCTTTTGGGAATGGATGTTGGCATTGCTTTCCGAACTGGCACGGTTTCTGAATTGTACGAGTCGTAATCTCCTTCGCAGTAAAGTTCGGGAGTCTGATTACGACTCCTTTCGATTTCATGTTCTGAAGCTTTTGGAGATTGATGTGACCAATTCTCTTGTGCCACAAGTTTAGGTCGGTTTTGACTTTGAGGCCCTTTGCAAACATGGTCGATTTTATCTCGTTTGATTCGAGGACAAACATACGGCCTTCACGACGGTCGTGAGCTACGACTTGATCACCTCTTTCGATAAAGCACCCATCATTGTTGAATCGTACTTGCATTCCTTGTTCGACAATCTAGCCAATCGAGACCAGGTTTTTTGTGATGGTAGGCACATGCAGTACGTTCCTGAGGTAGGTTTGTTTGTCGTCGTTTCCGAATGGGACGTTCCCGATATGTTGTATTGGATGAGTCATGTCATCGTCTGTCTCAACATATCCAAGATGTTTGGGTTTTCATAATTCCCGAAACCAATCTTCATGTGATGTCATGTGGCCGGATGCTCCCGAGTCAACAAACCATACATTCTCTGAGGGTGTGGTGCTTGTTTCACCTTGTGTCGCCATTGAGTGCACTTTGTGCCTCATCATGAACATTCCGCTACAATCGTCGTAGTCGGAATTCGATGCATAATTCGTGAACATTCTGCTACGATTGTCGTAGTTGGAATTCGATGCGTAGTTCGTGAATTGTCCGCTAGTTGAAGCCGACTCTCGCTTCTTCTTTCGGCACTCCTCTT
>NW_028231123.1:0-17566 GCF_043228905.1 Azolla caroliniana | reverse complement strand
AAGAAGGTAAGCAAAATTACATTAAAAATGTCTTGCATGTACCGACCATTACGAAGAATTTGGTCTCCGTTGGCCAAATTGTAGAGCAAGGGATGCAAGTTCGATTTAATCAAGGTGGTTGCTTGATCGAAAAAGAGGGCCGACTCATCGCACGCGGACGAAGAGAGGGCTCGATGTTCATTCTTGATTCACGCGAGATGAAATCCGCCATGTTCACGAAAAACACGAAAGCCGACTCCGACATAGAGCTATGGCACAAGCAAATCGGCCACATCAATCTCAACAAACTCAAAGCAATGAAATAAAAAGGAGTCGTCATCGGACTCCCAACATTCAAAGAGAAGGAGAATGAAGGTGTATGCGAAGCGTGGCAATTCGGCAAGCAACACCGACACCCATTCCCGAAAGAGCGGAACGTGATCAAAGGTCTACTCGACGTAGTCCATTCCGACGTATGGGGACCGGCACAGACGGCTACATTCGGCAGATGCCGATATTACGTGCTCTTCATCGACGACTTCTCTAGGCACACTTGGATCTAACCGATGCGGCAAAAGAGCGAAGTGTTCGGACACTTCCAAACTTTCAAGAATGAAGTCGAGAAAGCCACGGGCCGACATGTACGTTGCCTTCGATCGGACGGCGGCAAGGAGTACTTCTCGGACGCCTTCACGACGTATCTCTGAAAGGAAGGAATTCGGCGAGAATTCACTTGCCGACACACTCCGCAACAAAACGGGGTAGCCGAGCGCAAAAATCGGCACATCCTCGAAGTAGCACAGGCCATGATGAACGAGAAGCATATGCCCAAGTCATATTGGGCCGAAGCTACAAATACGGCCGTCTACCTAATGAACCGATGCACAACATCCGGCGTGCACGAGGTCACTCCGCACGAAAAATACTTTGGAAAGAAGCCAGACTTATCGCACACCCAGATATTCGGCGCGATAGCGTACATGCACATCCCCGACGAGAAGCGTCAAAAGCTTGATCCGAAGTTGGAGAAATGTATCCTCGTAGGATACTCACTGGAGCAAAAGGGGTACAAGTGCTACAACCCCTCAACTCGAAAATCTCGAGTAAGTCGAGACGTCGTTTTTGATGAGTCCGCATCCTGGTACGCACCAGAGACAACTCCGACTCCGACTCTGCTCGACCAGGAATCCGCCGAACAAGAGATAGAGGATGAGGATCGCCTTACGCACATGTTCGAAGAGAGTCCGATCACGACCTGACTGAGCGGACCACAAGAGCCTTTGAGCGATCAAAGCACATCACGGCCTAGCCCGAAGATGGACAAGGTCAAGGCGAAAATGGAGGAATACGCAAATGATTGTTTCGACGACTATGAGTCGACTCACTCACTCGATAGTGAGTTCGGCGGCTTCGATGTACCAATCGGAGCTAAGAAAGCCCTCATCTCAGCAAATGAAAAGCTCTGTCGCTCCACCCGTGAAAAGAACCCCGTAAGCCGATTCAGCTACAACGATTATATGGTGTACCATTATGCCTTTATGATGAAGGTAGCGACAGTACGGGAGCCGGAAACCTTTTCGGAAGCCACGAAGGACCCGCGATGGATCGAAGCAATGAACAAGTAGATGAAGGCACTACGGAAGAACGAGACGTGGGATCTCTTTTCCACCTCACCACACAAAAAGGCGATCAGATGCAGATGGATCTACAAGGTGAAGTATAACGTCGATGGCTCTGTAAACCGCTACAAAGCTCGACTCGTAGCAAAAGGATACGCTCAGACGCATGGCGTCGACTACGAAGAGACCTTTGCCCCGGTGGCAAAGATGACGACAGTGCGGACCGTAATTGCGATTGCCGCGGCGAAAGGGTGGCACCTCCATCAAATGGACGTCAAGAACGCCTTTCTACAAGGCGAATTAGAAGAGGAGGTGTACATGATCCAACCACCTGGCTTCAACTCGAGCACCCATCCGAAAGCGGTTTGCCGGCTCAAGAAGCCACTCTATGGCCTCAAGCAAGCACCGCGTGCTTGGCATTCGAAGATAACACAATATCTTCATCAAATCGGCTTCCGTATGTCAAAATTGGACAACTCCCTCTACATACGAAGCGATTCCGTAAGTCCGATCGTCATCATTTTATATGTGGATGACCTATTCATTGGAAGTGAGCAGCTCGTTGAAATCAATAAAGTCAAATCCCTCCTTTCCGACAAGTTCGAGATGACGGACATGAAGGAGCTCCACTACTTCCTCGGCATCAAGGTAATTCGGACTCCGGCCGGAATCATGATCTCTCAATGGCACTACATCCTCAACTTGTTATACAAGTTCGGGATGGCTGAGTGCAAATCCGCGGCAACCCCGCTCGATCGCAATCTCAAACTAGATGCGAACTCCGGCACCACAGCGTGTGAGCCGACTCAGTATCGGCAACTCATCGGGAGTCTCATGTACCTCACGATTACTCGACCCGATCTTAGTTATCCAGTCAGTCTCCTTTGCCAATTCATGCAAACACCGTGTGATACTCACTTGGATTGCGTTAAGCGAGTTCTACGATACGTGAGTGGCACAATGGATTGCGGCATCCTCTACAAGACCGCGATGCCATTACGACTCGAGGGGTACAAATACGCCAATTGGGCCAGCTACAAAGCCGATAGAAGATCAACCTCCGTATTTGTTTTCTCCCTCGGCAAGGGAGCAATATCCTGGAGTAGCAAGAAGCAGCCTACCGTCGCTCTTTTGAGTACGGAGGCGGAATATAGGGGCGCAGCCGTAGCTACATGTGAAGCCGTATGGCTTAAAAGGATTTTGAAGGATTTGGGCGTTCCCATCAAGGATCCGACTCCCCTTTACTACGACAACATGAGTAGTATTTATCTTCCACGCGCGGACAAAGCACATCGAAGTGCACTATCACTTCATCCGAGAGCGCGTTCTAGCTGGCGATGTCGACCTACAACACATTAGCACCAATCTTCAAACGGTTGACATCTTCACTAAAGCCTTAGGAGCCGACAAGCTATGGCAATGCATGACCGATCTCGGATTGACAATCCCTGACCTGCCAAGCTTGAGGGGGAGTATTGAAGACACTACGCAATAACGCATAGATTCTGCAAGTACGCACAACGCAAGCTGGAGCACAGATTCCACAACTCCGCATAAAGCGAGTCGACGCGAGTCGAAGCGGACTCCCGAACGTGAGTTGAAGCGGATTTCGGATATCGTCTGAAACCGACCCGACTTGAGCTTGAGGGGGCGTGTTGAGAATCAAGCTCAACTTGGTCTAGTGTGTGAACTCACCTTGAGAGTGAAGAGACACTCCAACGATCAAGAGTCACCATTATGTCACCACTTTGTATTCTAGCATTTAGTATGAGTCATAGAATCATATTCTATGACACATAACTTATGAGCTTTCACATTCCCCATGCTCCATGAGTCTTGTAGTTAATGAAGAGAGAGGGTGACTATATAAAGCACCCTCCTCCCACTTTGTACAATGTTGAGTCTTTCTCCTTTGTCAATATACTTTTAACCTTGCGTATACTCTGTCTCTCTCTGTCTCTCTGTCTCTCTGTCTCTTTGTCTCTGTCTCTCTGTCTCTGTCTCTCTCTCTCACACACACACAGTTCACACCTATTCCGCTTCACAAGAATCCATCTCTTGATTCTTTACACCCACGTCGGATTTTGTTGTCGTATCCCATGGATACTTCCTTGAAGCCTGTCCATAGCCACCCGATTGAAGGATGTCACTGGCAATCCTTTCGATATTCTGCACTGTAGCATTTTCGCCTTGTAATCCCACAAATATCGCAACACATCCTTCCCGTTGAATTGCCCGTTACGTTGCACGAGCCGCTCTACTATCGCCGCAATCTCCGACATCGCATATTGTTCTTGTAGTATCCACTCGAACATCGCCATCATGTTATTAGCCTCTTGTTGATTTTCCATCTCCTTGCCACCCATTTTCACGTTGGGTTCACCACTTGTGTCGGGCCTTTCGCCTCGGATCGTTTGCGTGAGTCGGGTGGGAACCACTGGGGTTTTGGACTAGGAGAAAGAAGAATATGAGATAAGGTTAGTTATGAATAGATTGGAAGATGAAGATATGAAACTTGTGAATCCCACGAGTATAGTGTATTAATTGATACTTAGATTGTAAGAGAGAAATAGATGGCAAAATCATGAATCCCACGAATATTCTATATTAATCAACCCTTATAAAAAATCAACAACCACTATACATCTTTCTCTCTTCCTTATATAGTGATGGAAGAGTCTAAGTTTATCACATGCAAGCATCATGCTTTTTCTGACTTTAGTTTTCATGCACACTACATGTGCATGATTAGCTTTCTATCACATCTTTTCTTTTAACTCGAGTGTGTATGCATGAATAACTTTTTCTATCATGCTTATCTAGAATATTTACATGGGATAAAGTTTAGCAAAACTTTAAAACTCATAATATGCTAGTACAATGGTAAGGCTTAAACTCGGTAACATGGAGGTACAGGGTTCAAATCTTACCCTATGCATGTAACATAATTATTGTAATATTTCTCCTATTTCTTTATACTTAGTCAATCGGGTACTCCACATATGTTTTACGTAGTGTACAAAGTACACCACGACAACGTGATGTCGACCCTCGGACACAATGTTGTGGTCTGACGGTTCAGATGAAAGGGTCTGAATTGCCAACTCTACCATTCTCTGCACGTTGTCAGTCGCCGCGTTGTTTAATGGATCGCAGAAGACTACTTTGTTGGTAAGCTTAGATACTTTCTGTCGCATATTCGTCCACAACACCTAATGGCCATCAAGCACGAACAAAATGAACATCAAATCACGTTCAACCACCTTCCTAAGGATGGGTTGCCCCTTCACCGTTTGTTGGTGTAGCTACACCCACAATGGGTCGACGATGGTGAAGCGGTCTGTCACCCGGGTGGCAGCGAGTACTCCATAAACAATGTGAATAAGGTCATAGTCCACGTTGATGCCATTTCACGACACTTGCACATGCTCTCAAGATCTGACTCAGTAACGTCAAGGGCCATATCGAGACGTTGGCAGGTTAGCTAGTACCTGAATGCATTGAAATATGTAGGTTGAGTAGGTATATCACACTCAATGTCAGTTAGTAGGATACTAATTTATATTTCACATAAAAAATACTTGGAAAAGTGTTTATTCGGTGTTTGGATCCACAACCTTATGCCCTTGCTATGCTGAATTTGAATTGTGGCCACATCCGATGCAACGTCATCTGAATCTGATGTTAGGGTGACATAAAGATCAATGTTTGACTCAACCTCCTTCCGTCAGACTGACATCTTCTGTCGTCTCTGTCTCGGTGGAGTGGACACACCACCCTCAGATGGGTTTAGAGCCTCACTCACATTTGTGGACACACCCTGCGGTTGGGTGGATATCCCCGCCTTTTTACACCTTCTCACCACAATAAGAAACATGTTATTATTTGAATTCTGCCAATAAACCCTCCAACACATATCTCAAATGAAATCCTCGCTCATACTTACAAAAGAATCCAAACCGGATCTTATCTTCTTCGTCAACATCTCCAAACGCTCATTCTTTTTGGAGTCGTATATGGCCATCTCATTGTCCATAAATCGCGCTACGAACTCTGCCTCTGTGTCAAGATGGAGTTCAGTGGGAATAGAGTTGTACCTCAAAACAACCCTAACCTTCAACTTTTGGATATGTGTTTGCGATTTCTATTGTACTTGATTTCGGGGTCCATGAATCTTCTAAGTGATCTTTGACGCTCATATCTATTAAAGCATGCCCCCGGAGTACCCTCCTCCTCTATACGCATCCCTCGGGGTAGGACTATGCCTATTCCATGTTCCCTGAGTAAATGTGATTCCATGTCACTTTTTTTGCGATACCACCTTGGCGAGAGGCGGCGATACTCAATATAGATACACGCATGTGCCTTGTTGCCATTTGCATCTCTTCCAACCTTATACAACAAGTTTGGGCGAGGAGCATCTGTTCCGTCTATATGTGTTACATATTTAAGATTGGCATAAAGATTGACATATTGCAATGACACCAAATCTGCATACCATTTGGAGCAGCATCTTGGTCAAATGTTGCCATGGCATGTATTGGCTCGATCGGAGGTAGATGAACCGCTAGTGTCTGATCCATTCTCTCCCCACCCTTAGACATGTCGGTTGACGAACTTCTCCAATGTCTTCTAACGAAGACCCTTTAACAAATCACGAGTCAACATACATGCATCAAACCCTAAACCAGTATTAGGGGAGATTGGTTCGTGAGATACCTATCTTGAGTTGGATATATGTCACCATTATCGAAATCCCACCAATGTTTGTACTTAGACTTGGAAGCCATCTACCACCATTCAAGCAAATCATTTCGGTCACTAAATTAGAGATCAATATAATTGCATCATTTTTGTTGGATATGATGTCTTAAACAATGATATCTCATATACCCACATATTATAAGGACTGGCTGGGATATTTTGATGAGTAATGGGGCACACAGATATTGACAGCGAGTGAGTGGGATCAAATTATTTCCCTATGTTTATTTGTCCACAACCCAAAGAGAAATACCCACATGAATGAAGTATTTTATGTGCTCAATTAAGTATAGTTTCGAACCACGTCCTATGTGATCAAATAAAATCTGAATGGACTAGAACATACAACTCAATGTCATTTCTTCATAACATACAAATATAGATGTCAGTTTGGCCATGTACGACCTTAAATAATAAACATAGTAGGAAGTAACTAAATACTTGTTATTACCATGCTCTTGGTCTTTTCACTCGATATGTACTGGCATTCTGCTTCACATGTTGTTGCTTTCACAGCGTTAACAACTACTTGCATTGCATTATGAAAAAAGAACAATTTAAAGAAGCAAAGAAGGACTTATGGAGTTAATACAACATTAGTTGTTATATGTAGAAACTTACATTACCGATGCTTCATTGTGAATCCTAGCTCAGATTGGTACAAAAAATAATCACATATGACATTGCCAAAAGATTAGATACACAAACTTAACATTGCTGATTCTGTGTCATTGAGACTGGCACAGATTCGTACAAAATAAAATTTGCATTTGTAGCATTACCAGAAGATTAGATGTTATATTAAAAAACTTACAGTTATTGATGCATTGTTGTTGAGGCTAGCACAAATTTGTGATTGATCAAAAGCGTTATCGTTTGCTTTCACAAGGATACCTGTTAGCCCAAGTTTCACAGTAAATTACAAAAAAAGACGTTAAAACTTGAAGACATAAATGTGGCCATATGCATATTTATCTAAGTATATCTAATACAACATTGCCACTTACATATGTTTACATCACTGATTCATATACAACCCATTGTTCATAAATGGTCAATGCTTGTACTCCTTTCCCTTTGTTCCTTTTTTAGTACGTATACAGTCCAGAAGAGAACCAAAACAACCAAAACTTTTCTAAACAGAAACTTTCATATGTAAACATTACTAACTCTAAACGTGTGAAATGGTGACCAAACCATGTGCCAAACCATTAAAATAAGTTATTTATGAACACACCATTCGCAAATGACAACATTTGCATGATGATTACCTAATGATTCACTTGCACATTTATCATCAACTAATCTTTAAATAGAAGAGTGCATTCAACTACTGAATTATGTCGGAAATGATACATATCTTCACCTCAATAAAAAAGGGTTTAGGGTTTCCATGTCTCATCCATGAATAAACAATCAAGAATCGATGTCAAACGTTCAGTGCCATTTGGGATGCTACCAATACGCAATCTGGCCACCATGATATTGCCTCAAGAAGCAGTCTTTTAGCCACGACTGGAGCCATGGCATTCATTTACACATATCGAGCACTAAAAGTTGCATTTTAGGTATTGTTGAGTTGTCACGATCTCATATACATTAAACAATCATATCATTGTTGCCTTGTCAAAAGATCTCATTACAACTTAAATTAATTGAAAACCAAAGCTTGGTTATGTTCCTTAAGAAATAGAATGCCATTCATCCTAACCTTAAAGTGATGAAGAAAATCTGTTAACATTTGCTAGAGGCCAAAATCAACCCATGACACAAATTATGATTGCAAATATGGCTGAATCCATGTGTCATCCATATTGAAATAGAAATACAAGCTCTAGATTTCCCAAAGCTCCATCATCATTATCTTAATGCTTGTGGTAGAATGATTAGGTTAGTTGGTGAGGTGGAATGAGACTATGACGAAGTTCAACAAGTGTATCTAGGTTTTCTTGTGTGGATTAGACATGGTGAGCAATGATCTCCATGATTCAGTGATGGTACGACCCATGTACTTTATGACCCTAAACCCTAAACCCTAATCCCTCACCTCCAAATCTCCCCATATGTTATATCCTACTTATCATGTTGCAATAATTAGATGCCCTCTATATAATCTATTCCTTCCTTTTATGTAGTAAAACCCTAATCCCTCAACAAGAAAAAAAAACCCTCAACTATTCCAAACCCTAATCCCTCAACTCTTCCTACCACATGTAAAACAAATCAGAAAAAGTGATGTAATAGGGTTTAATACATACCTGGGAATAGTGATGGCGGAGATTGATTGCCACTTATGTCAATTGCAGGCCGCCTGATGATAGTTTTCTTTCCCGACAAAAAAACTCTCTCAATCTCGTTTGAAAAAATGAGAGATAATGACAGGTTTTAGGCTTTTATAGTCGTCGGTTGGGCGACCTGCATCGATGATTAAGTTGGTTGGGCGACCAACTTAATATAAACTTACCTGCGGTTGGGCGACCTCTGCAGAACTTTCTTTTTCGTGCCCTCTTTATTATCGAAATCTGACGGTGCAGACTGCACACGCCTTCCTCTGAGCGACCTGCACTGTCTGTGGCCACGATCCCTCACCAACTCTCTTTATGATTTGTGTCATAATAGACACGTCGCACATGAGAATGATGATGATGATGATGATGATGGACACATGAGCATGCTCGTGTCTGCCTGCTACCAAATATTAAAAGAGGGCAAACGAGGGAATCACGAGCACGAACAGTGCAGGTGGTCGCTTGCAATTTGCGTCATCCTATATATGGATAAAAAGCTTAACAACGTTTGTCACCAGGAGTCGACTCTCTGACATCCTCTGTCACAAGGAGCCCTACCAACTCAGAGAAGGATCCCCGACTCAAAGCTTGACATCAAAAACTTCGAAACATTAAAAGTAATAAAGTAGTAAAATAATAGAGTTATTCTTGGGATTTGATAGGTGTAGAGTTCGAAGTTTTGTGGCATGGCAAGAAGTTTTAAGGGGCCCTAATAATGGTATTGAATTCAACACCTTAATTATAAAATATGTTCATGGTGTCGTAACAATCTTAAAGATATATCTTCATATCATGGTGTGCATCCCATGGAATGGTATCATAGATAATCCAAATTATTCCTTGTGCAAAATGGCATTGAATATGTGAAGTACACTCTCAAGATTGAGCACTAGGTATTAAATCACATATCTAACAAAACTCTTGGTCTCAAACGCAAGTTGTAATTTGATTACATTTATATTAACGTGGCAAATCTTCCCTGTATTTAGATTTGGTCTTTTGGAGAAATAGTTGACAAAAGGTTGTCCTCTTAACACCCTCTTGATTGCAATTACTTCTCATCCTTTACCTAATTTATATTTGCATGGTGTAAAATTGTCATCACCAAACACTTAACCATATGTTGTTGACTGTACCTCCGTGCCCTAGTATATAACTAAACATTTGCAAACTTTGATAATTCACAATTCATTGATGACATTCTAAATAAGATTGTTCTCCATCTTAGATATCCTCCAATGTGCAATATTCTTGCCAACAATCAAACAAGTTGAGAACTTGAAAATATGAAAAGTTGATGTATGTATTGGAAATTTGTAATGTGGCCTATGCATGGATTGCTACAATAGTGCAATCGACTTTTCTATTATTGATTTATTAGCCAAGAATGCATGTGAGAATTTAAGGTGGAATGCCCTTGAACTATTTTGGCAACATGATACAACCAAATAGGTATTTATAGAAAGTCAATAAAGTTATTTATTTAATGCTTGTCTAGTTCAAAATAGCTTGAATACATGTCATATTCAATGACTTTGCTTGGAAAGTGGTTTTGTGGCTAAAAACAATATTGGACGCAAATATTACTTGATTTGTGGAAATACAAGTCAAAGAATGGTCTCCTGATGACATGTTCCTATAGCCAAAGAATTAACAACGTTTTGCTTAAATTTTCAATATAGCCATTATAGGTTATTTTTCATGAAATACTGCAATTAATATGGCCGATATCGTCATGAACTTCCACTCGTAATTGTTCTGCTACCATGTCCATGTCTCTAAGACTGTGAGCCCCAACTCAAACATGGTTTTGTGGCTAAAAACAATATTGGACGCAAATATTACTTGATTTGTGGAAATACAAGTCAAAGAATGGTCTCCTGATGACATGTTCCTATAGCCAAAGAATTGACAATGTTTTGCTTAAATTTTCAATATAGCCATTATAGGCTATTTGTCATGAAATACTGCAATTAATATGGCCAATATCGTCGTGAACTTCCACTCGTAATTGTTCTGCTACCATGTCCATGTCTTTAAGACTATGAGCCCCAACTCAAACTTCGATGATATCTATATGGACTAGATGCCATTGCCAAATGCAGGGGTTCAACGGATGACCTATCTCTCTCTCTCTCTCTCCTCCTCCTCCTCCTATTACTACTGCATTCCATGGAAGCTACCCACCATCTTTGATAGGAAGGAGAGAGAGAAAGTGATGATATGATGATGACATTCGAGAGAGTCAGAGAGGAGGCCAGAATGGCCCCTGAGACCAAACCTCCATCCATGAGAAGGAGAGGGGTTTGTCTGATCTGCCACAGCCCCAGATCAGAAGTCCTTAGGCACCAAAGCTATGAGCAGTCTTCATGGACCGCCAAGTTCATCAATATGTGGAGAGATAAAGGAAAGGCATGACTGATAGATTATTTAGTAATGAAATTAGAGGAGATTCACATTTTATGTCCATGCTCAAGGCTTGTGTCATTAAGAAGGATGTACATAAAGGTATCGAACTGCTCGGGAGAAATAAAGGAAATGCACGAAATAGAGATTAGCAATGGAAATAGAGAAGATTCTCATTTTGTGGCCATGCTCAAGGCTTGTGCCAATAAGAAGGATCTTCACAAAGGCACGCTAATACATGCTGAAATTCTAAGAAGTGGAGTACTTGAAAAGAGCCCATATGTAGCTAGTAGTTTAATAAGTATGTATGCCAAATGTGGTGTCCTTACAAAAGCACAACAAGTTCTTGAGGAGCTCCCGATTCGGAGTGTAGTCTGTTGGAATGCATTGATTTCAGGTTATATACAACAGGGGAATGGTCATAGTGCCTTGAAATGTTTCAAAAGGATGCATAATGAAGGCGTTTCTCCAGATGTGGTCACCTTCATTTGTATCTTGAAGGCATGTGGCAACACAAGGTCTATAGACGAGGGCAAACAAATTCATGATGAAATTGTGACTAGGAACTTGCTAAAGAAACACATTCTTCTTGGCACTGCATTGGTGGATATGTATGCCAAATGTGCTATGCTTGTGAAAGCACAAGATGTACTTGATGAGCTTCCTGAGAGAGATGCCATCTCTTGGAATGCTTTGATTTCAGGATATGTACACAAGGGGCAAGCTCAGGAAGCACTAGACTGTTTCCAACAGATGCAAAGAGAGGGCCTGTCACCTGATAATGTCACCTTCATTTGCATTTTGAAGGCCTGTGGCAGCATGAGGTCTCTAGAAAAAGGCAAACAAATTCATGAAATGATTGTAAATAGAAATTTTCTATCCAAAGATATCATACTTGGCACTGCTTTGGTAGATATGTATGCAAAATGTGGTATGCTTGCAACATCACAGAGAGTACTTGAAAGTTTGCATGTACGAGACATAATTGCTTGGAATGCACTAATTGCAGGGTATGCTCATCAAGGATTAAACCATGAGGCATTGAGCTGCTATGAACAAATGCAAACTGAGGGTCTTTCTCCAAATGCCATCACTTTTCTTGGCATTTTGAAAGCTTGTGGGGGTGCAAAGGTAATAAAGACGGGTAAATTAATTCATGAAGAGATTGTCAAGAGGAACTTGCTATGGAAGGATATTGTTCTGGGCACTGCTTTGGTGGACATGTATGCTAAATGTGGCATGCTTGCAAAAGCTCAGCAACTGCTCAAAGAGCTTCCTATTCGAGATGCTGTCTCTTATAATGCACTAATTGCAGGATATGCTGAATGGGGGAAATTTCTTGAGGCATTAAACTGCTTTGAATCTATGCAAAATGAAGGCGTTTCTCCTGATGTAGTCACCTTCATTTGCATATTGAAGGTGTGTGGTACCACAGGGTCTTTAGAGAAGGGCAAACAAATTCATGAGAACATTGCAAATAGAGGATTACTAAACAAAGATGTTGGCAACGCTTTAGTGGATATGTATGCTAAATGTGGTTTACTTGAAAAAGCTCAACAGGTACTTTGGGAGTTTCCCGTTGTAGATGTAGTGTCATGCAACTCAGTAATTCTAGGGTATGTTCAGCAGGGGCAAGATGAGGAAGCAATGGAGTGTTATGCATGGATGAGAACTATGGGGCTCTCTCCTGACTCCGTCACTTTTACTTGGCTCTTGAAGGCATGTGAGAGCATAGGAGCTATAGAAAAGGGCAAAGAAATTCATGAAGAGATTGTGAGTAGGGGCTTCCTGGAAAAGGATATTGTGCTTGGCACAGCTTTGGTTGATATGTATGCCAGATGCGGGGTGCTTGACAAAGCCCAACATGTTCTCGAGGAGCTCCCTATGCGAGATACAGTCACTTGGAATACATTAATTGCAGGATATGCCAATCAGGAGCAATGCCATGAAGCACTAGAATGTTTTGGAAGAATGCAGAGTGAAGGTCTCTTACCAGATGTGGTAACTTTTCTTTCCATTTTAAAGGCATGTGGCAGTTCAGGAGCTTTAGATGAAGGCAAAAGAATTCACGATGTGATTGTGAATAAGGGATTCCTGAAGCAAGATATTGTGCTTGGAAATGCTTTGGTGGATATGTATGTGAAGTGTGGCATGCTTGCAAAAGCACAACAAGTGCTTAATGGGATTCCTGTTCGGGATGGTGTTTCTTGGAATACACTTATTGCAGGGTATGCTCAGCAGGGGCAATGTTATGAAGCACTGAAATGTTTCGAGCAGATGCAAAAAGAAGGTATATCTCCCTACGCAGTTACTTATACTTGCATCTTGATGGCTTGTGGAAGCATAGGAGCTCTAAACAAGGGTAAACAGATTCACAGAGAGATTATGATGAGTCGAGACTTGTTGGAGGACATTGTGCTTGGAAATGCATTGGTGGATATGTATGTGAAATGTGGTATGCTTTCAACAGCACAAGAGGTGCTCGAGGAACTTCCTAATCGAAACATAGTATCTTGGTCTGCACTAATCGCAGGGTATGCTCAACACGGTCAGGGTCACGAAGCATTGGATTGTTTTGAGCGGATGAAAAGTGAGGGTATACATGCAAATGTGATCACTTTCATTTGCGTCTTGAATGCCTGTGGCTGTGCAGGGGCCATAGACATGGGCAAACAAATTCACGAAGAGATTGTCATTCAAGGCTTGTTAGAGAAGGACATTGTGCTCGGAAATGCTTTGGTGGATATGTATGCAAAATGTAGTATGCTTGCGAAAGCGCAACAAGTTCTTGAAGAACTACCAATTCGAAACATTATCTCGTGGAATGCCCTAATTTCAGGTTATGCAGAGGAAGGGGAAGGTAATGAAGCACTGAATTGTTTTGAAAAGATGCAAAATGAAGGGATTTCTCCAAATGAAATTACACTCTTATCAGTTTTGAGTGCCTGCTGTCATGCTGGTCTGTTGGACCGAGCAGAACTGCTTTATACAGATATGAGCAAAAAGTATGGAATTACTCCAAGTATAGAACATCATACTTGCATGCTTATGATACTTGGATCTGGAGGGCACTTCGAGAAGGCAATGGAAGTGATTAATGCAATGCCATCTTGTGATAATCTTCAAGTTTGGCTAGTATTATTAGGTGCTTGTCAAAAATGGGGAAATGTGAAGCTTGGGAAATCTGCATTTGATCAGGCAATAAGGCTAGATAAAACTTGCGGTGCAGCGTATGCCCTTATGGCTAATATCTTCGCAGCTTCTGGCATGCAAGAGGATGCACAAAAGGTTGAAGCAATGAGATCAAAGCATGTTGCTTCTTACAATAAGGAGGAAATATCACATGACTTGTGAATGAAAATGTTGATGCATATTTAACACTGTAAAGATTGAATTACAAATTTTGACACATTTTTAACTTTGCAGTGATAAGATGCACATGTAAAAAATTGTTGCTGATCATTTGGGTATCATGATGAGTTGCATTAACTGGGATTATTGTGACACAACTTTCTAAACAAAGATGGATTGTTTAAAGCTTTGCATAAAAGGCCCCTAGGTTCTATAAAGATGAGACGTAAATGCACATTTGCCAATCATGACAAGTTGCATTACCTTGGCATCATTGTCAGTCATCACCTTTAGACTATTTTGTGCTGGAATGAATAGAATGCCAACAGAATGTAAATTTGAACAGCCATTGATGGCAATGAGGCCTTGTGTTTTTTGCGTGTATGACATCCGGGTGATATGTATTTGCATGCATGTACTGCTTTACTTTTCTACTAAAAGCAATGCATGCATGGTAGGGGTCTCTCACACACACCTCCATAAAACCCTATATATGTCTGACATTGTAAATTTACCTCCCTCCAACATTTATTTGAGCTCAAAAGACAATAACAAGAGAGTTTCCCCCAACCTATATGGTGTATCTCAATAAGATTAGTGGGCATAGCACTTGTACTAGTAGTATTAGCTAAGATTTTGAGCAATATGCAAAATATTTGACATACGATCATTAACGATTGGTATGCTTCACACAACTTTTAGTTGATTTCTATGCAACTCTTAAATATGGGGGAAAAGTTTGATCGCCTAACGGTGTAGACTCTTGCCACAACACCAACATTTGACATGAACTTGGTTGGTTATGCAAAGAATGGCAAGTATGTATTCACATAACTTTTGGATGAGATGCTCTTACACCACACCTAACATATGTGTATGGCAATAGTTTCATAGATAATTGGGAATTGACTATGAGGGGTTCAAACTAGAAAATCATTTGGGGAAAAACTTCTAGCACCATACATGAGTGACATATGATAATGAGCTTTAAAATGTCATAATTGGAATGACGGACTAGGAACTGGAAAAATGTGAAGTACTTCGATCATGATCTATATACATATAATGAAGATCTTGGATGATGGGTGTCATGGAGGAGGCAACATTTGAGAGAGGGTGTAGTATCCGTGTTTCATAGAATACCAAACAACTTGAGATTTTGCACCACATCAGTATGGGTTTATGTTTGGGCGCCAGGTTTGAACTAGATGCCAACGGGAATCCATTCCCGGTTGGGCACAGGAATTAGAACCCGGTTCAAGCAAAACCCCGAATGTGCACTCATGAAGTCGGGAACAACTCCTGACGAAGTGTTGAGATGTATTGTGTGCCATTAGAAAGAAGCGAGAAACAAGAGGAAACTTGAGAAAAGTTGTTGCCATACATACATATACTATTATACATACACATATACATATACTATTATACATATATGATATACTGTATACATATACATATACATATACATATACATAGATAGTCTATTAGATAAAATTGGGGCCTACTTTTGTAATTGTGTGTAAAGTATCAGGCTGCCTGATGAGGTTTCAGTGACAGAGGAGGAAGACAGAAAGAAGAAAGAAGGCATGGCCGTGGCTACACGTTACTGCAGCGTGAGGAGCTACTCTCCAGCCATGGCTATGGCCATAGCCCCTCGTTTCTCAAAGCCCCACTTTTCCTCTTCCTCCTTCTCATGGTCTCATTCTCTCATCCACTCTCACCACGCCACCGGTGCACTTCATGTATTCAAGCTTTTCTCCACCTCTTCCAAAGTTAGCATGAGCTTGAAGACAGGAATTGTTGGCTTGCCTAATGTTGGGAAGTCGACGCTTTTCAATGCATTGGTACATATCTTCCTCGTTTCTCATTCTTATTTTCTTTCTTTTTCTTTTTCCTTGGAGAGGCCCTATTTCATTTAGGAAGAATTGCAAGAACTTTGATTTGGACACATTGTAAATGTTGTTGGCATATATACTATTGACCTTGGGCTAGATCAGGAAGGCAGCATTTTGTGGAGCTTCGAAATATGTACAGATGAAGGTGCAAATGTTTTATTGTATATTCATGTTATATGTGCTAGAAAGTACACAGTAGAATGGGCGAGGAGAGAAGTTAGAGAATATAAGAGATAGAAGGGATATGATCAACTAATCAATATCATAACTCTACAAAACATCACAGGCTCAATTATGTGTAGATAAGACGAAGTGGGGTCAAATTTGTGTCTTGCTTATGATGCATACACCATATATGGATCCTGTCACATTATGGCTGCTTTGTTCTTGAGATAGGCCTTTCCTAGTGTTTGCAAATCCAGACTTTTCAATGCCATGGAATATCTCCTTTCAGTGTCTCTCTTTCTCTTTCTTTTTCTTTTTCTTGGGAAAAGAAGATTTTGTTCACCATCACTTTGAAGTGCAATTGTAAATGCTATTTGTTGGAAAATATGAGGCGATAAAATGATTAGTGAACTTTGATCATGTTGTAATGATAGGGTCCAATGACAATAGTAATAACATTGAATGTTGAACTGGGCATTCATGTGACTGTTATATAGTGATCAGTAAGTTTCTATCACACTGCACCATGGCTTAGTCACAAAAGAAAAGGCACGATGGCAATATTAATACTCATCAAATATTATTCATAGGCTAGAACTTTGAAGTGCAGGTGTAATTGTTGTTGACAAATATGAGACGATGAGGCTGTTAGCGAGCTTCTACCATATTGCAAGCTGGTTGTATCATATGAGGCAGGAAATAATAGTAATACTCACCAAATATTGTTTACCGAGCAGTTAGAGGACTTTGAAATGCACACATAACTATGAAAATATAATTTTGTGATTAGTGACCTTTAATTAAAACTACATAATCATAAGAGGTATGGTGCAATGATAATAACAATGCTCATTGGATGAGGTGGGTGCACAACTGATTACGTGCTAGATCATTGAGCAATACAAAGGAAAACGTAGATCATTGTGGCATTGCTAATCTCGACAAATTGATCCTCTTCATACCCTGTTTTCTTGTTTCTCGTTTTCTTTTATCCCTTTAGAAAAGGAACTGTGGTTTAAGAGAACTTTGATGTGTGAATGTAATGGCTGGTTGGACAGGTTTATGTCTTTTCTGATTGCGTCAGACATTTTGAACATTT
>NW_028231122.1:0-17631 GCF_043228905.1 Azolla caroliniana | reverse complement strand
ATGTGTTCCAACTAGCGAATCGAAGCTAACAACGCTAGCTATCATCTGGAATTAAAAAATTAAGATTTTGAAACTCAGGTCGACAGACATGACGAAATTACATAATTTGAGGAGGGAGTTTAGAGGAGATAGTAGGTAAATTAAAATGTTCATACCTGGATCGTGTGATATCGGATTTTTGTGTTCAAACTTGCGAATCAAAGCTAACAACGCTAGCTATGATATGGAATTAAAAAATCAAGGTTTTAAAACTCAGGTCGAGAGACATGACGAAATTACCAAATTTGAGGAATGAGTTGAGAAGAGCTAGTAGGTAAATTAAAATGTTCATACCTGGCTCGTGTGATATCGGATTTTTGTGTTCAAACTTGCGAATCGAAGCTAACAACGCTAGCTATGATATGGAATTAAAAAATCAAGATTTTGAAACTCAGGTCGAGAGACATGACGAAATTACCAAATTTGAGGACTAAGTTGAGAGGAGCCCTTGAGTAAATTAAAATATGTTCATACCTGGCTCGTGTGATATCGGATTTTTGTGTTCAAACTTGCGAATCGAAGCTAACAACGCTAGCTATGATATGGAATTAAAAAATCAAGATTTTGAAGCTCAGGTCGAGAGACATGACGAAATTACCAAATTTGAGCAGGGAGTTTAGAGGAGCTAGTAGGTAAATTAAAATGTTCGTACCTGGCTCGTGTGATATCGGATTTTTGTTTTCAAACTTGCGCATCGAAGCTAACAATGCAGGCTATGATATGAAATTAAAAAATCAAGATTTTGAAACTCAGGTCGAGCGACATGACGAAATTACCACATTTGAGGAGGGAGTTTAGAGGAGCTAGTAGGTAAATTAAAATGTTCATACCTGGATCGTGTGATATCGGATTTTTGTGTTCAAACTTGCGAATCGAAGCTAACAACGCTAGCTATCATATGGAATTAAAAAATCAAGATTTTAAAACTCAGGTCGAGAGACATGACGAAATTACCAAATTTGAGGAATGAGTTGAGAAGAGCTAGTAGGTAAATTAAAATGTTCATACCTGGCTCGTGTGATATCGGATTTTTGTGTTCAAACTTGCGAATCGAAGCTAACAACGCTAGCTATGATATGGACTTAAAAAATCAAGATTTTGAATCTCAGGTCGAGAGACATGACGAAATTACCACATTTGAGGAGGGAGTTCAAAGGAGCCGTTGAGTAAATTAAAATGTTCATACCTGGCTCGTGTGATATCGGATTTTTGTATTCAAACATGCGAATCGAAGCTAACAACGCTAGCTATCATATGGAATTAAAAAATCAAGATTTTTAAACTCAAGTCGAGAGACATGACGAAATTACCAAATTTGAGGAATGAGTTGAGAAGAGCTAGTAGGTAAATTAAAATGTTCATACCTGGCTCGTGTGATATCGGATTTTTGTGTTCAAACTTGCGAATCGAAGCTAACAACGCTAGCTATGATATGGACTTAAAAAATCAAGATTTTGAATCTCAGGTCGAGAGACATGACGAAATTACCACATTTTAGGAGGGAGTTCAAAGGAGCCGTTGAGTAAATTAAAATGTTCATACCTGGCTCGTGTGATATCGGATTTTTGTATTCAAACATGCGAATCGAAGCTAACAACGCTAGCTATCATATGGAATTAAAAAATCAAGATTTTTAAACTCAAGTCGAGAGACATGACGAAATTACCAAATTTGAGGAATGAGTTGAGAAGAGCTAGTAGGTAAATTAAAATGTTCATACCTGGCTCGTGTGATATCGGATTTTTGTGTTCAAACTTGCGAATCGAAGCTAACAACGCTAGCTATGATATGGACTTAAAAAATCAAGATTTTGAAACTCAGGTCGAGAGACATGACGAAATTACCACATTTGAGGAGGGAGTTCAAAGGAGCCCTTGACTAAGTTGAGAGGAGCCCTTGAGTAAATTAAAATGTTCATACCTGGCTCGTGTGATATCGGATTTTTGTGTTCAAACTTGCGAATCGAAGCTAACAACGCTAGCTATGATATGGAATTAAAAAATCAAGATTTTGAAGCTCAGGTCGAGAGACATGACGAAATTACCACATTTGAGGAGGGAGTTCAAAGGAGCCCTTGAGTAAATTAAAATGTTCATACCTAGCGACTGTGATATCGGATTTTTGTGTTCCAACTAGCGAATCGAAGCTAACAACGCTAGCTATCATCTGGAATTAAAAAATTAAGATTTTGAAACTCAGGTCGACAGACATGACGAAATTACATAATTTGAGGAGGGAGTTTAGAGGAGATAGTAGGTAAATTAAAATGTTCATACCTGGATCGTGTGATATCGGATTTTTGTGTTAAAACTTGCGAATCAAAGCTAACAACGCTAGCTATGATATGGAATTAAAAAATCAAGGTTTTAAAACTCAGGTCGAGAGACATGACGAAATTACTAAATTTGAGGAATGAGTTGAGAAGAGCTAGTAGGTAAAATAAAATGTTCATACCTGGCGAGTGTGATATCGGATTTCTGTGTTCAAACATGCGAATCGAAGCTAACAACGCTAGCTATGAATGGAATTAAAAAATCAAGATTTTGAAACTCAGGTCGAGAGACATGACGAAATTACCAAATTTGAGCACGGAGTTGAGAGGAGCCCTTGAGTAAATTAAAATGTTCATACCTGGCTCGTGTGATATCGGATTTTTGTGTTCAAACATGCGAATCGAAGCTAAAGACGCTAGCTATGATATGGACTTAAAAAATCAAGATTTTGAAACTCAGGTCGAGAGACATGACGAAATTATCACATTTGACGAGGGAGTTCAAAGGAGCCCTTGAGTAAATTAAAATGTTCATACCTGGCTTGTGTGATATCGGATTTTTGTGTTCAAACTTGCGAATCGAAGCTAACAACGCTAGCTATGATATGGAATTAAAAAATCAAGATTTTGAAACTCAGGTCGAGAGACATGACGAAATTACCAAATTTGAGGAGGGAGTTGAGAGGAACCCTTGAGTAAATTAAAATGTTCATACCTGGCGAGTGTGATATCGGATTTTTGTGTTCCAACTAGCGAATCGAAGCTAACAACGCTAGCTATCATCTGGAATTAAAAAATTAAGATTTTGAAACTCAGGTCGACAGACATGACGAAATTACCAAATTTGAGGAATGAGTTGAGAAGAGCTAGTAGGTAAATTAAAATGTTCATACCTGGCTCGTGTGATATCGGATTTTTGTGTTCAAACTTGCGAATCGAAGCTAACAACGCTAGCTATGATATGGACTTAAAAAATCAAGATTTTGAAACTCAGGTCGAGAGACATGACGAAATTACCACATTTGAGGAGGGAGTTCAAAGGAGCCCTTGAGTAAATTAAAATGTTCATACCTGGCTCGTGTGATATCGGATTTTTGTGTTCAAACATGCGAATCGAAGCTAAAGACGCTAGCTATGATATGGACTTAAAAAATCAAGATTTTGAAGCTCAGGTCGAGAGACATGACGAAATTATCATATTTGACGAGGGAGTTCAAAGGAGCCCTTGAGTAAATTAAAATGTTCATACCTGGCTCGTGTGATATCGGATTTTTGTATTCAAACATGCGAATCGAAGCTAACAACGCTAGCTATGATATGGAATTAAAAAATCAAGATTTTGAAACTCAGGTCGAGAGACATGACGAAATTACCAAATTTGAAGAGGGAGTTGAGAGGAACCCTTGAGTAAATTAAAATGTTCATACCTGGCGAGTGTGATATCGGATTTTTGTGTTCCAACTAGCGAATCGAAGCTAACAACGCTAGCTATCATCTGGAATTAAAAAATTAAGATTTTGAAACTCAGGTCGACAGACATGACGAAATTACATAATTTGAGGAGGGAGTTTAGAGGAGATAGTAGGTAAATTAAAATGTTCATACCTGGATCGTGTGATATCGGATTTTTGTGTTCAAACTTGCGAATCAAAGCTAACAACGCTAGCTATGATATGGAATTAAAAAATCAAGGTTTTAAAACTCAGGTCGAGAGACATGACGAAATTACCAAATTTGAGGAATGAGTTGAGAAGAGCTAGTAGGTAAATTAAAATGTTCATACCTGGCTCGTGTGATATCGGATTTTTGTGTTCAAACATGCGAATCGAAGCTAAAGACAATAGCTATGATATGGACTTAAAAAATCAAGATTTTGAAACTCAGGTCGAGAGACATGTTGAAATTACCACATTTGAGGAATGAGTTGAGAAGAGCTAGTAGGTAAATTAAAATGTTCATACCTGGCTCGTGTGATATCGGATTTTTGTGTTCAAACTTGCGAATCGAAGCTAACAACACTAGCTATCATATGGAATTAAAAAATCAAGATTTTGAAACTTAGGTCGAGAGACATGACGAAATTACCACATTTGAGGAGGGAGTTCAAAGGAGCCCTTGAGTAAATTAAAATGTTCATACCTGGCTCGTGTGATATCGGATTTTTGTGTTCAAACATGCGAATCGAAGCTAAAGACAATAGCTATGATATGGAATTAAAAAATCAAGATTTTAAAACTCAGGTCGAGAGACATGACGAAATTACCAAATTTGAGGAATGAGTTGAGAAGAGCTAGTAGGTAAATTAAAATGTTCATACCTGGCTCGTGTGATATCGGATTTTTGTGTTCAAACTTGCGAATCGAAGCTAACAACGCTAGCTATGATATGGACTTAAAAAATCAAGATTTTGAAACTCAGGTCGAGAGACATGACGAAATTATCACATTTGACGAGGGAGTTCAAAGGAGCCCTTGAGTAAATTAAAATGTTCATACCTGGCTTGTGTGATATCGGATTTTTGTGTTCAAACTTGCGAATCGAAGCTAACAACGCTAGCTATGATATGGAATTAAAAAATCAAGATTTTGAAACTCAGGTCGAGAGACATGACGAAATTACCAAATTTGAGGAGGGAGTTGAGAGGAACCCTTGAGTAAATTAAAATGTTCATACCTGGCGAGTGTGATATCGGATTTTTGTGTTCCAACTAGCGAATCGAAGCTAACAACGCTAGCTATCATCTGGAATTAAAAAATTAAGATTTTGAAACTCAGGTCGACAGACATGACGAAATTACCAAATTTGAGGAATGAGTTGAGAAGAGCTAGTAGGTAAATTAAAATGTTCATACCTGGCTCGTGTGATATCGGATTTTTGTGTTCAAACATGCGAATCGAAGCTAACAACGCTAGCTATGATATGGACTTAAAAAATCAAGATTTTGAAACTCAGGTCGAGAGACATGACGAAATTACCACATTTGACGAGGGAGTTCAAAGGAGCCCTTGAGTAAATTAAAATGTTCATACCTGGCTCGTGTGATATCGGATTTTTGTATTCAAACATGCGAATCGAAGCTAACAACGCTAGCTATGATATGGAATTAAAAAATCAAGATTTTGAAACTCAGGTCGAGAGACATGACGAAATTACCAAATTTGAGGAGGGAGTTGAGAGGAACCCTTGAGTAAATTAAAATGTTCATACCTGGCGAGTGTGATATCGGATTTCTGTGTTCAAACATGCGAATCGAAGCTAACAACGCTAGCTATGATATGGAATTAAAAAATCAAGATTTTGAAACTCAGGTCGAGAGACATGACGAAATTACCAAATTTGAGCAGGGAGTTGAGAGGAGCCCTTGAGTAAATTAAAATGTTCATACCTGGCTCGTGTGATATCGGATTTTTGTGTTCAAACTTGCGAATCGAAGCTAACAACGCTAGCTATCATATGGAATTAAAAAATCAAGATTTTTAAACTCAAGTCGAGAGACATGACGAAATTACCAAATTTGAGGAATGAGTTGAGAAGAGCTAGTAGGTAAATTAAAATGTTCATACCTGGCTCGTGTGATATCGGATTTTTGTGTTCAAACTTGTGAATCGAAGCTAACAACGCTAGCTATGATATGGACTTAAAAAATCAAGATTTTGAAACTCAGGTCGAGAGACATGACGAAATTACCACATTTGAGGAGGGAGTTCAAAGGAGCCCTTGACTAAGTTGAGAGGAGCCCTTGAGTAAATTAAAATGTTCATACCTGGCTCGTGTGATATCGGATTTTTGTGTTCAAACTTGCGAATCGAAGCTAACAACGCTAGCTATGATATGGAATTAAAAAATTAAGATTTTGAAACTCAGGTCGAGAGACATGACGAAATTACCACATTTTAGGAGGGAGTTCAAAGGAGCCCTTGAGTAAATTAAAATGTTCATACCTAGCGAGTGTGATATCGGATTTATGTGTTCCAACTAGCGAATCGAAGCTAACAACGCTAGCTATCATCTGGAATTAAAAAATTAAGATTTTGAAACTCAGGTCGACAGACATGACGAAATTACATAATTTGAGGAGGGAGTTTAGAGGAGATAGTAGGTAAATTAAAATGTTCATACCTGGATCGTGTGATATCGGATTTTTGTGTTCAAACTTGCGAATCAAAGCTAACAACGCTAGCTATGATATGGAATTAAAAAATCAAGGTTTTAAAACTCAGGTCGAGAGACATGACGAAATTACCAAATTTGAGGAATGAGTTGAGAAGAGCTAGTAGGTAAATTAAAATGTTCATACCTGGCTCGTGTGATATCGGATTTTTGTGTTCAAACTTGCGAATCGAAGCTAACAACGCTAGCTATGATATGGAATTAAAAAATCAAGATTTTGAAACTCAGGTCGAGAGACATGACGAAATTACCAAATTTGAGGACTAAGTTGAGAGGAGCCCTTGAGTAAATTAAAATATGTTCATACCTGGCTCGTGTGATATCGGATTTTTGTGTTCAAACTTGCGAATCGAAGCTAACAACGCTAGCTATGATATGGAATTAAAAAATCAAGATTTTGAAGCTCAGGTCGAGAGACATGACGAAATTACCAAATTTGAGGAGGGAGTTTAGAGGAGCTAGTAGGTAAATTAAAATGTTCGTACCTGGCTCGTGTGATATCGGATTTTTGTTTTCAAACTTGCGCATCGAAGCTAACAATGCAGGCTATGATATGAAATTAAAAAATCAAGATTTTGAAACTCAGGTCGAGCGACATGACGAAATTACCACATTTGAGGAGGGAGTTTAGAGGAGCTAGTAGGTAAATTAAAATGTTCATACCTGGATCGTGTGATATCGGATTTTTGTGTTCAAACTTGCGAATCGAAGCTAACAACGCTAGCTATCATATGGAATTAAAAAATCAAGATTTTAAAACTCAGGTCGAGAGACATGACGAAATTACCAAATTTGAGGAATGAGTTGAGAAGAGCTAGTAGGTAAATTAAAATGTTCATACCTGGCTCGTGTGATATCGGATTTTTGTGTTCAAACTTGCGAATCGAAGCTAACAACGCTAGCTATGATATGGACTTAAAAAATCAAGATTTTGAATCTCAGGTCGAGAGACATGACGAAATTACCACATTTGAGGAGGGAGTTCAAAGGAGCCGTTGAGTAAATTAAAATGTTCATACCTGGCTCGTGTGATATCGGATTTTTGTATTCAAACATGCGAATCGAAGCTAACAACGCTAGCTATCATATGGAATTAAAAAATCAAGATTTTTAAACTCAAGTCGAGAGACATGACGAAATTACCAAATTTGAGGAATGAGTTGAGAAGAGCTAGTAGGTAAATTAAAATGTTCATACCTGGCTCGTGTGATATCGGATTTTTGTGTTCAAACTTGCGAATCGAAGCTAACAACGCTAGCTATGATATGGACTTAAAAAATCAAGATTTTGAAACTCAGGTCGAGAGACATGACGAAATTACCACATTTGAGGAGGGAGTTCAAAGGAGCCCTTGACTAAGTTGAGAGGAGCCCTTGAGTAAATTAAAATGTTCATACCTGGCTCGTGTGATATCGGATTTTTGTGTTCAAACTTGCGAATCGAAGCTAACAACGCTAGCTATGATATGGAATTAAAAAATCAAGATTTTGAAGCTCAGGTCGAGAGACATGACGAAATTACCACATTTGAGGAGGGAGTTCAAAGGAGCCCTTGAGTAAATTAAAATGTTCATACCTAGCGACTGTGATATCGGATTTTTGTGTTCCAACTAGCGAATCGAAGCTAACAACGCTAGCTATCATCTGGAATTAAAAAATTAAGATTTTGAAACTCAGGTCGACAGACATGACGAAATTACATAATTTGAGGAGGGAGTTTAGAGGAGATAGTAGGTAAATTAAAATGTTCATACCTGGATCGTGTGATATCGGATTTTTGTGTTAAAACTTGCGAATCAAAGCTAACAACGCTAGCTATGATATGGAATTAAAAAATCAAGGTTTTAAAACTCAGGTCGAGAGACATGACGAAATTACTAAATTTGAGGAATGAGTTGAGAAGAGCTAGTAGGTAAAATAAAATGTTCATACCTGGCGAGTGTGATATCGGATTTCTGTGTTCAAACATGCGAATCGAAGCTAACAACGCTAGCTATGATATGGAATTAAAAAATTAAGATTTTGAAACTCAGGTCGAGAGACATGACGAAATTACCACATTTTAGGAGGGAGTTCAAAGGAGCCCTTGAGTAAATTAAAATGTTCATACCTAGCGAGTGTGATATCGGATTTATGTGTTCCAACTAGCGAATCGAAGCTAACAACGCTAGCTATCATCTGGAATTAAAAAATTAAGATTTTGAAACTCAGGTCGACAGACATGACGAAATTACATAATTTGAGGAGGGAGTTTAGAGGAGATAGTAGGTAAATTAAAATGTTCATACCTGGATCGTGTGATATCGGATTTTTGTGTTCAAACTTGCGAATCAAAGCTAACAACGCTAGCTATGATATGGAATTAAAAAATCAAGGTTTTAAAACTCAGGTCGAGAGACATGACGAAATTACCAAATTTGAGGAATGAGTTGAGAAGAGCTAGTAGGTAAATTAAAATGTTCATACCTGGCTCGTGTGATATCGGATTTTTGTGTTCAAACTTGCGAATCGAAGCTAACAACGCTAGCTATGATATGGAATTAAAAAATCAAGATTTTGAAACTCAGGTCGAGAGACATGACGAAATTACCAAATTTGAGGACTAAGTTGAGAGGAGCCCTTGAGTAAATTAAAATATGTTCATACCTGGCTCGTGTGATATCGGATTTTTGTGTTCAAACTTGCGAATCGAAGCTAACAACGCTAGCTATGATATGGAATTAAAAAATCAAGATTTTGAAGCTCAGGTCGAGAGACATGACGAAATTACCAAATTTGAGGAGGGAGTTTAGAGGAGCTAGTAGGTAAATTAAAATGTTCGTACCTGGCTCGTGTGATATCGGATTTTTGTTTTCAAACTTGCGCATCGAAGCTAACAATGCAGGCTATGATATGAAATTAAAAAATCAAGATTTTGAAACTCAGGTCGAGCGACATGACGAAATTACCACATTTGAGGAGGGAGTTTAGAGGAGCTAGTAGGTAAATTAAAATGTTCATACCTGGCGAGTGTGATATCGGATTTCTGTGTTCAAACATGCGAATCGAAGCTAACAACGCTAGCTATGAATGGAATTAAAAAATCAAGATTTTGAAACTCAGGTCGAGAGACATGACGAAATTACCAAATTTGAGCACGGAGTTGAGAGGAGCCCTTGAGTAAATTAAAATGTTCATACCTGGCTCGTGTGATATCGGATTTTTGTGTTCAAACATGCGAATCGAAGCTAAAGACGCTAGCTATGATATGGACTTAAAAAATCAAGATTTTGAAACTCAGGTCGAGAGACATGACGAAATTATCACATTTGACGAGGGAGTTCAAAGGAGCCCTTGAGTAAATTAAAATGTTCATACCTGGCTTGTGTGATATCGGATTTTTGTGTTCAAACTTGCGAATCGAAGCTAACAACGCTAGCTATGATATGGAATTAAAAAATCAAGATTTTGAAACTCAGGTCGAGAGACATGACGAAATTACCAAATTTGAGGAGGGAGTTGAGAGGAACCCTTGAGTAAATTAAAATGTTCATACCTGGCGAGTGTGATATCGGATTTTTGTGTTCCAACTAGCGAATCGAAGCTAACAACGCTAGCTATCATCTGGAATTAAAAAATTAAGATTTTGAAACTCAGGTCGACAGACATGACGAAATTACCAAATTTGAGGAATGAGTTGAGAAGAGCTAGTAGGTAAATTAAAATGTTCATACCTGGCTCGTGTGATATCGGATTTTTGTGTTCAAACTTGCGAATCGAAGCTAACAACGCTAGCTATGATATGGACTTAAAAAATCAAGATTTTGAAACTCAGGTCGAGAGACATGACGAAATTACCACATTTGAGGAGGGAGTTCAAAGGAGCCCTTGAGTAAATTAAAATGTTCATACCTGGCTCGTGTGATATCGGATTTTTGTGTTCAAACATGCGAATCGAAGCTAAAGACGCTAGCTATGATATGGACTTAAAAAATCAAGATTTTGAAACTCAGGTCGAGAGACATGACGAAATTATCATATTTGACGAGGGAGTTCAAAGGAGCCCTTGAGTAAATTAAAATGTTCATACCTGGCTCGTGTGATATCGGATTTTTGTATTCAAACATGCGAATCGAAGCTAACAACGCTAGCTATGATATGGAATTAAAAAATCAAGATTTTGAAACTCAGGTCGAGAGACATGACGAAATTACCAAATTTGAAGAGGGAGTTGAGAGGAACCCTTGAGTAAATTAAAATGTTCATACCTGGCGAGTGTGATATCGGATTTTTGTGTTCCAACTAGCGAATCGAAGCTAACAACGCTAGCTATCATCTGGAATTAAAAAATTAAGATTTTGAAACTCAGGTCGACAGACATGACGAAATTACATAATTTGAGGAGGGAGTTTAGAGGAGATAGTAGGTAAATTAAAATGTTCATACCTGGATCGTGTGATATCGGATTTTTGTGTTCAAACTTGCGAATCAAAGCTAACAACGCTAGCTATGATATGGAATTAAAAAATCAAGGTTTTAAAACTCAGGTCGAGAGACATGACGAAATTACCAAATTTGAGGAATGAGTTGAGAAGAGCTAGTAGGTAAATTAAAATGTTCATACCTGGCTCGTGTGATATCGGATTTTTGTGTTCAAACATGCGAATCGAAGCTAAAGACAATAGCTATGATATGGACTTAAAAAATCAAGATTTTGAAACTCAGGTCGAGAGACATGTTGAAATTACCACATTTGAGGAATGAGTTGAGAAGAGCTAGTAGGTAAATTAAAATGTTCATACCTGGCTCGTGTGATATCGGATTTTTGTGTTCAAACTTGCGAATCGAAGCTAACAACACTAGCTATCATATGGAATTAAAAAATCAAGATTTTGAAACTTAGGTCGAGAGACATGACGAAATTACCACATTTGAGGAGGGAGTTCAAAGGAGCCCTTGAGTAAATTAAAATGTTCATACCTGGCTCGTGTGATATCGGATTTTTGTGTTCAAACATGCGAATCGAAGCTAAAGACGCTAGCTATGATATGGACTTAAAAAATCAAGATTTTGAAACTCAGGTCGAGAGACATGACGAAATTATCATATTTGACGAGGGAGTTCAAAGGAGCCCTTGAGTAAATTAAAATGTTCATACCTGGCTCGTGTGATATCGGATTTTTGTATTCAAACATGCGAATCGAAGCTAACAACGCTAGCTATGATATGGAATTAAAAAATCAAGATTTTGAAACTCAGGTCGAGAGACATGACGAAATTACCAAATTTGAAGAGGGAGTTGAGAGGAACCCTTGAGTAAATTAAAATGTTCATACCTGGCGAGTGTGATATCGGATTTTTGTGTTCCAACTAGCGAATCGAAGCTAACAACGCTAGCTATCATCTGGAATTAAAAAATTAAGATTTTGAAACTCAGGTCGACAGACATGACGAAATTACATAATTTGAGGAGGGAGTTTAGAGGAGATAGTAGGTAAATTAAAATGTTCATACCTGGATCGTGTGATATCGGATTTTTGTGTTCAAACTTGCGAATCAAAGCTAACAACGCTAGCTATGATATGGAATTAAAAAATCAAGGTTTTAAAACTCAGGTCGAGAGACATGACGAAATTACCAAATTTGAGGAATGAGTTGAGAAGAGCTAGTAGGTAAATTAAAATGTTCATACCTGGCTCGTGTGATATCGGATTTTTGTGTTCAAACATGCGAATCGAAGCTAAAGACAATAGCTATGATATGGACTTAAAAAATCAAGATTTTGAAACTCAGGTCGAGAGACATGTTGAAATTACCACATTTGACGAGGGAGTTCAAAGGAGCCCTTGAGTAAACTAAAATGTTCATACCTGGCTCGTGTGATATCGGATTTTTGTATTCAAACATGCGAATCGAAGCTAACAACGCTAGCTATCATCTGGAATTAAAAAATTAAGATTTTGAAACTCAGGTCGACAGACATGACGAAATTACATAATTTGAGGAGGGAGTTTAGAGGAGATAGTAGGTAAATTAAAATGTTCATACCTGGATCGTGTGATATCGGATTTTTGTGTTCAAACTTGCGAATCAAAGCTAACAACGCTAGCTATGATATGGAATTAAAAAATCAAGGTTTTAAAACTCAGGTCGAGAGACATGACGAAATTACTAAATTTGAGGAATGAGTTGAGAAGAGCTAGTAGGTAAATTAAAATGTTCATACCTGGCTCGTGTGATATCGGATTTTTGTGTTCAAACATGCGAATCGAAGCTAAAGACAATAGCTATGATATGGACTTAAAAAATCAAGATTTTGAAACTCAGGTCGAGAGACATGACGAAATTACCAAATTTGAGGAGGGAGTTGAGAGGAACCCTTGAGTAAATTAAAATGTTCATACCTGGTGAGTGTGATATCGGATTTTTGTGTTCAAACATGCGAATCGAAGCTAACAACGCTAGCTATGATATGGAATTAAAAAATCAAGATTTTGAAACTCAGGTCGAGAGACATGACGAAATTACCAAATTTGAGCACGGAGTTGAGAGGAGCCCTTGAGTAAATTAAAATGTTCATACCTGGTTCGTGTGATATCGGATTTTTGTGTTCAAACTTGCGAATCGAAGCTAACAACGCTAGCTATGATATGGACTTAAAAAATCAAGATTTTGAAACTCAGGTCGAGAGACATGACGAAATTACCACATTTTAGGAGGGAGTTCAAAGGAGCCCTTGAGTAAATTAAAATGTTCATACCTAGCGAGTGTGATATCGGATTTATGTGTTCCAACTAGCGAATCGAAGCTAACAACGCTAGCTATCATCTGGAATTAAAAAATTAAGATTTTGAAACTCAGGTCGACAGACATGACGAAATTACATAATTTGAGGAGGGAGTTTAGAGGAGATAGTAGGTAAATTAAAATGTTCATACCTGGATCGTGTGATATCGGATTTTTGTGTTCAAACATGCGAATCGAAGCTAACAACGCTAGCTATGATATGGACTTAAAAAATCAAGATTTTGAAACTCAGGTCGAGAGACATGACGAAATTACCACATTTGACGAGGGAGTTCAAAGGAGCCCTTGAGTAAATTAAAATGTTCATACCTGGCTCGTGTGATATCGGATTTTTGTATTCAAACATGCGAATCGAAGCTAACAACGCTAGCTATGATATGGAAGTAAAAAATCAAGGTTTTAAAACTCAGGTCGAGAGACATGACGAAATTACTAAATTTGAGGAATGAGTTGAGAAGAGCTAGTAGGTAAATTAAAATGTTCATACCTGGCTCGTGTGATATCGGATTTTTGTGTTCAAACATGCGAATCGAAGCTAACAACGCTAGCTATGATATGGAATTAAAAAATCAAGATTTTGAAGCTCAGGTCGAGAGACATGACGAAATTACCACATTTGAGGAGGGAGTTCAAAGGAGCCCTTGAGTAAATTAAAATGTTCATACCTAGCGACTGTGATATCGGATTTTTGTGTTCCAACTAGCGAATCGAAGCTAACAACGCTAGCTATCATCTGGAATTAAAAAATTAAGATTTTGAAACTCAGGTCGACAGACATGACGAAATTACATAATTTGAGGAGGGAGTTTAGAGGAGATAGTAGGTAAATTAAAATGTTCATACCTGGATCGTGTGATATCGGATTTTTGTGTTAAAACTTGCGAATCAAAGCTAACAACGCTAGCTATGATATGGAATTAAAAAATCAAGGTTTTAAAACTCAGGTCGAGAGACATGACGAAATTACTAAATTTGAGGAATGAGTTGAGAAGAGCTAGTAGGTAAAATAAAATGTTCATACCTGGCGAGTGTGATATCGGATTTCTGTGTTCAAACATGCGAATCGAAGCTAACAACGCTAGCTATGAATGTAATTAAAAAATCAAGATTTTGAAACTCAGGTCGAGAGACATGACGAAATTACCAAATTTGAGCACGGAGTTTAGAGGAGCCCTTGAGTAAATTAAAATGTTCATACCTGGCTCGTGTGATATCGGATTTTTGTGTTCAAACATGCGAATCGAAGCTAAAGACGCTAGCTATGATATGGACTTAAAAAATCAAGATTTTGAAACTCAGGTCGAGAGACATGACGAAATTATCACATTTGACGAGGGAGTTCAAAGGAGCCCTTGAGTAAATTAAAATGTTCATACCTGGCTTGTGTGATATCGGATTTTTGTGTTCAAACTTGCGAATCGAAGCTAACAACGCTAGCTATGATATGGAATTAAAAAATCAAGATTTTGAAACTCATGTCGAGAGACATGACGAAATTACCAAATTTGAGGAGGGAGTTGAGAGGAACCCTTGAGTAAATTAAAATGTTCATACCTGGCGAGTGTGATATCGGATTTTTGTGTTCCAACTAGCGAATCGAAGCTAACAACGCTAGCTATCATCTGGAATTAAAAAATTAAGATTTTGAAACTCAGGTCGACAGACATGACGAAATTACCAAATTTGAGGAATGAGTTGAGAAGAGCTAGTAGGTAAATTAAAATGTTCATACCTGGCTCGTGTGATATCGGATTTTTGTGTTCAAACTTGCGAATCGAAGCTAACAACGCTAGCTATGATATGGACTTAAAAAATCAAGATTTTGAAACTCAGGTCGAGAGACATGACGAAATTACCACATTTGAGGAGGGAGTTCAAAGGAGCCCTTGAGTAAATTAAAATGTTCATACCTGGCTCGTGTGATATCGGATTTTTGTGTTCAAACATGCGAATCGAAGCTAAAGACGCTAGCTATGATATGGACTTAAAAAATCAAGATTTTGAAACTCAGGTCGAGAGACATGACGAAATTATCATATTTGACGAGGGAGTTCAAAGGAGCCCTTGAGTAAATTAAAATGTTCATACCTGGCTCGTGTGATATCGGATTTTTGTATTCAAACATGCGAATCGAAGCTAACAACGCTAGCTATGATATGGAATTAAAAAATCAAGATTTTGAAACTCAGGTCGAGAGACATGACGAAATTACCAAATTTGAAGAGGGAGTTGAGAGGAACCCTTGAGTAAATTAAAATGTTCATACCTGGCGAGTGTGATATCGGATTTTTGTGTTCCAACTAGCGAATCGAAGCTAACAACGCTAGCTATCATCTGGAATTAAAAAATTAAGATTTTGAAACTCAGGTCGACAGACATGACGAAATTACATAATTTGAGGAGGGAGTTTAGAGGAGATAGTAGGTAAATTAAAATGTTCATACCTGGATCGTGTGATATCGGATTTTTGTGTTCAAACTTGCGAATCAAAGCTAACAACGCTAGCTATGATATGGAATTAAAAAATCAAGGTTTTAAAACTCAGGTCGAGAGACATGACGAAATTACCAAATTTGAGGAATGAGTTGAGAAGAGCTAGTAGGTAAATTAAAATGTTCATACCTGGCTCGTGTGATATCGGATTTTTGTGTTCAAACATGCGAATCGAAGCTAAAGACAATAGCTATGATATGGACTTAAAAAATCAAGATTTTGAAACTCAGGTCGAGAGACATGACGAAATTACCAAATTTGAGGAGGGAGTTGAGAGGAACCCTTGAGTAAATTAAAATGTTCATACCTGGCTCGTGTGATATCGGATTTTTGTGTTCAAACATGCGAATCGAAGCTAACAACGCTAGCTATGATATGGAATTAAAAAATCAAGATTTTGAAACTCAGGTCGAGAGACATGACGAAATTACCAAATTTGAGCACGGAGTTGAGAGGAGCCCTTGAGTAAATTAAAATGTTCATACCTGGTTCGTGTGATATCGGATTTTTGTGTTCAAACTTGCGAATCGAAGCTAACAACGCTAGCTATGATATGGACTTAAAAAATCAAGATTTTGAAACTCAGGTCGAGAGACATGACGAAATTACCACATTTTAGGGGGGAGTTCAAAGGAGCCCTTGAGTAAATTAAAATGTTCATACCTAGCGAGTGTGATATCGGATTTATGTGTTCCAACTAGCGAATCGAAGCTAACAACGCTAGCTATCATCTGGAATTAAAAAATTAAGATTTTGAAACTCAGGTCGACAGACATGACGAAATTACATAATTTGAGGAGGGAGTTTAGAGGAGATAGTAGGTAAATTAAAATGTTCATACCTGGATCGTGTGATATCGGATTTTTGTGTTCAAACATGCGAATCGAAGCTAACAACGCTAGCTATGATATGGACTTAAAAAATCAAGATTTTGAAACTCAGGTCGAGAGACATGACGAAATTACCACATTTGACGAGGGAGTTCAAAGGAGCCCTTGAGTAAATTAAAATGTTCATACCTGGCTCGTGTGATATCGGATTTTTGTATTCAAACATGCGAATCGAAGCTAACAACGCTAGCTATGATATGGAATTAAAAAATCAAGATTTTGAAACTCAGGTCGAGAGACATGACGAAATTACCAAATTTGAGGAGGGAGTTGAGAGGAACCCTTGAGTAAATTAAAATGTTCATACCTGGCGAGTGTGATATCGGTTTTTTGTGTTCAAACATGCGAATCGAAGCTAACAACGCTAGCTATGATATGGAATTAAAAAATCAAGATTTTGAAGCTCAGGTCGAGAGACATGATGAAATTACCACATTTGAGGAGGGAGTTCAAAGGAGCCCTTGAGTAAATTAAAATGTTCATACCTAGCGACTGTGATATCGGATTTTTGTGTTCCAACTAGCGAATCGAAGCTAACAACGCTAGCTATCATCTGGAATTAAAAAATTAAGATTTTGAAACTCAGGTCGACAGACATGACGAAATTACATAATTTGAGGAGGGAGTTTAGAGGAGATAGTAGGTAAATTAAAATGTTCATACCTGGATCGTGTGATATCGGATTTTTGTGTTAAAACTTGCGAATCAAAGCTAACAACGCTAGCTATGATATGGAATTAAAAAATCAAGGTTTTAAAACTCAGGTCGAGAGACATGACGAAATTACTAAATTTGAGGAATGAGTTGAGAAGAGCTAGTAGGTAAAATAAAATGTTCATACCTGGCGAGTGTGATATCGGATTTCTGTGTTCAAACATGCGAATCGAAGCTAACAACGCTAGCTATGAATGTAATTAAAAAATCAAGATTTTGAAACTCAGGTCGAGAGACATGACGAAATTACCAAATTTGAGCACGGAGT
>NW_028231121.1:0-17650 GCF_043228905.1 Azolla caroliniana | reverse complement strand
ATGTGGATCATGGATGATATGTTGCTAGCTGGGAAAAGAAAGACTAGTGTTGATGCTCTAAAAGATCAACTAAAATCGGTCTTCTCTATGAAAGATTTGGGAAATGCATATTTTGGGCATGAGAATCAGTAGAAACAGAAAGGACAAATTGTTGTTTTTGTCACAAGAAAAGTACATTGAAAAAGTGTTTAACATATTTAATATGGCAGAAGCAAAGTCTCTTGGAGTTCCTTTGCCGTCATATCTTAAACTTAGCAAGGTTGATTGTCCAAAGGATGAGATGGAAGTCAATGCTATGGAAGGAATTCCTTATGCATCTACATGTGGTTCTCTAATGTATGCTATGGTAGCTACTCGTCCAGATATTGCTTATGCAATGGGAGTTGTCAGTCGTTATATGTCTAATCTTAGCTAAGCACATTGGGAGGCAGTCGAGTGTGTTTTCAGGTATCTTAAAGGTACACAGAGAAAATGTTTATGCTATGGGAAGGGTGCATTAAGTGGGTATATATTTACAGTTGTTGGTGGAGCTGTGTCTTGGTGCTCCAAATTGCAAAAGATTATAGCACTGAGTACTACTGAAGCTTAATATATTTCAAGTACAGAAGCTTCAAAGGAAGCTATATGGCTCAACAAACTTGTTGAAGATCTTGGCATGTCTGTTAGTACTCCTGTGTTAGGATGTGATAGCTAGAATCTTGCTAAGAATGCCATGTTTCATTCGCTCACCAAACACATTGATGTGCGACATCACTTTATTAGACAAGATTTGGAGGATAGTCTAGTCACATCAACCAAGATCAAAACACAGGATAATCTTGTAGATATTCTCACTAAAAGTCTTGGCAAAGTTCAACATGAGCATTGCATACACTTAGTGGGAGTTACTTGAATGTTCACATCGGACCTTTAAGTGGGAGGTTGTTAGGTGTAAAGGCCCATAGTTCACAAATTAGGTAATTATTCGTACATGTGAACACATTGCTCACCTGGACATGACACCTCCTTTTGTAATGTGAACACACCTCTCTTTTTTAAGGGTTAACTAATATAATAAACTTTTTTTTTGTGTACCAATCAAGGACATGTGAACACATTGTTCACCTGGACAAGACACCTCCTTTTGTAATGTGAACACGCCTCTCTTTTTTAAGGGTTAACTAATATAATAACCTTTCTTCTTGTGTACCAATCAAGGCGGTTGGGTACACCAAAATATCTGTGTGTCTCGACTCTCATCTCTACTACAATCCTGTTTGCTAAACATCATCCCTCAATATCTGCTCCCACAAACATGCATGTTTACCTTAATGCCCTTCTGTAGTTGTAAAGAAAACAAGCGGAGAATATCTCCAAACATTGCATGAAGCATCTACATTGGAGCTATTTTTCCATGTTTCTGAAATTATATTGAAATGTAAAATATGTTTCATTATGAAATCAGCCTCTCTGATACTTTATCTTACTTAGAAAGGCTACTCCATACACTCATGTACTTCACCTTGCTAAATGATAATTCATCTTAGACGCGCTAAAAGATAACCACTGTTACTACCCTTGTCAGGGCACATTTAGATATCACATTTTCAAGATAGATATTTCTCTCAGTTGTCTATAGGTTTCCTTCTAGTCATTATACCAACACCATTTCCCATAACTGTTCCAAACTTGTTTTTGGGATGAAAGTTAGCTGCACTATCCATAAAGCAAAATACAAAATAATAATGTCCTATGGCTAGAACCCATTTCACATGAATAGTCTACCTGAATGGTCATGGATGTTTCTATTTGGACACCTCGAGTAAGCTACTGAATCTACATCCTTCATTTCATGGCAACATTAGGTCAAAGGTGGAGATGACCCTTCTCTGTAGGGGCCTGACTCCTGAGCCCTTTGTGAGATAACACTCTGGAATCACCATATAGCAAACTGCAAATTTTTATAAATCATATAAATACAGAAACATTCACATTTTTTTCATATCTTAGATCTTGTGATGATGCAGATCGAATTCCCGATTTAAAGCTGATAAATAATTAGAAACTAACAAGATCTGAGAGGGTCCATTAAATTTCCTGATTTTTGACGTTCATAGATTTTGCATTATTCCATTGATGTATATCGGTAATATGCATAGCAGCAACATGATAAATAAACATGCAGATAAAAATAACACTACAACCGATAGGTCATTACTCTCAAAATACCAACCACAAAAATATTAGTACAGAGCACAATATATCTTCACTAGAATGTGTGGAAATGAAATTTGACGGGCAATTATCTCCACAAAGGTCTGAGGCTTAGAAAAGACAACCACTATGTTTGTTTAAGGATTAGCTGGTTTCCATTCCAAAATAGCTTGCGTTAAAATTGACTATAGACAGAAATGGGAAAACAGCAACATTCATCAGCTTCAACTTTGTATGCATCATAATCTTCTACCCTTTTGAGTGTGAAAAAGGGTTATGCGGCTAAAAGTGCTTCAATTTGAGCGATACTATCTTCTTCCTTCTTGGGGGTTGGGCTTCGGTTCAGTTCCTCAAACCTATCATGCGTCCACTTGTCAGTTGTTACAGTTGCAATGCTATCACTGTTCCTCCTGGTCGAATCAAATCGCCGATTCCCATCACCCAAATACCTTCCATTACCCCGCTTTGGTTGGTATCTATCAGAATCCATCCATCGACCTCTTTCCAAATCTTCCCCTCTTGGCTGATACCTTTCCCTCTCCCTGCGTGCTAAGTTCATGTCCGGATACTTCTTTTCAGCCCTCTTTTCAGGATTATCACCTTTCTGTTCTTCCATATTCTCTGATCTTATAGGCGGCTTTTCAGTGAATGTACGCCTACCAGTATGCCTTGTTCGTTCAGAAGGAGACTGCCTTCTCTTCCTCTCTGGGTCTTCAGCTTGGATTTCTAGAAATTTATCATGACCCCATGAATCATCAGGCTTTGTTTGTAGCGAAACCTGTGATGATTCATGTCTGGTACTTTTCCTGTCCTGGGTAGGACTGCTGTCTCTCTGGGTATCATTGTTGCGGGATTTCATCCATCTGTCATCTACCAAATGAAATCTCAGAGCGGTCAGGCAGAGTCACAAGCTTCTCAATACACCCAAGAAGAAACAATAAAGAATGTGAATTGACCCACATACGCATAATCTGCAATCATCATCTATAATGAATGCTAGTATAGAGATATTTTTATGTTACCCTGTCCTAATAAGAAATGTCCATGCCTGTCTTGGCGTACTGCTGATTTGAGCAGCTCTACACTATGGCTTGTAAGAAACAAATGGATATCTGATAACCTAAGTAAAAACTGGGAGTATAAACAAAGATGGACGCCACTTCATAACCAAACAGAGAGTCCAATCTCACAACAGAACTTTGAAGATTTATTTGCTTGTGTGTCTTTCATCATTCTCACCACTAAAACATAATACTTTATATGTCTTGTTTCCCAAAACTTGCTTAGAACAAGAAATTACCAGGAGCTCTTCTTTTGGTGCTTCTTCCACTCCTGTCATCATGCTGTAAAAATAATATTGAAGTCAGAGAGTATTTCACTTCTATAGAACCAACCACAAAATAAGTGGAGGCATCTTGTATTTCATATTGAAAATCAAAATGAAATGAGACTTTACACTTCCTCCACTTTTGAATTGCCCGTTCTCATTGAGCTCAAATTAGGGCACACATATTACCTTTTAGTAGAAGTCCCAGGCCATTCATTTAAAGACTCATCTTTTCACAAGAAAACGGAGTGTAACCAAATTAATTTTAATTATTTATGCATAGATCTGAACCCATGAAGATCAAATCAATTCTGTGACATTTAAAACATTGGAAATTTGTGAATCAATTTTCTTTCCAAGAAAGAGGATATCATAAAAATCCAAAAAAAGGAATGTAACCTGAAAATAGGAGCTGGATCTGGGTACATGCGTTGGATTCACTGGCACAGAATTTATATTTGAATCCAAAGGCTCCTTTTTTTCAGTGTGTCTTCCCTGAGCACGGCCACGAGGATTCTCTTCCAAAGGCAGAGGATCTTGCAAACGTCTCTTGCGAAATCTGTCATTTTCGGAGGGGATCAAGGGGGGGTCAACTTCAGGAATATGCCTTTCAGTCGCAGGTTTTCGATCTCGTTTCGCATGCTTTGGACTGTAATTGTAAGGAGTATTAGGGTTTTCTTGGCCATTTCAGAAGGTCAGGGCTTCATTTTTACCATTCAAAACATTAATGTTCTCTTTCGCATTAAAAACGGTAGAAATTTATTTGTTCCACGCAAAACTTTTTATGTTTCTCTACAGGATTCAAGAGGTAAGGGCTGTCTTGAGGACTCGAAACGTTAAGGTTCTCACTAGCATTCCTGTTTTTTTACCATGCAAAAGGTCAGGGTTTCCCATAGCATTAGAAATAGAGGGATTTTCTTCCGCGCTTCACGATTACAGTTTTTCTAGAACACTCAGAAGATTGGAATTCTTTTGAGCATTCCAAAGATCAGAGTTATACAGAGCACTCAAAAAAAAAATCATGGATTTCTTGAGCATTCCCAAAGATCAGAGTTATACAGAGCACTCAAAAAAATCATCATGGATTTCTTGAGCATTCAATTAAGGAGTGATTTCGCTGGCATCAAATACACGACTTCTTCCTTCAGCATTCAAAAATTTTAGGGGTCTTCGGTGAGGAAATCGGGTTAATCCGTGCCCGTAAAAAGGAAGGAATTTAGAAAACGACGGGGTTTTGCAGGAGAAGCGAAGAACAGAGAAACAAAAGGAGAGAAAGAATACCTGTCATCACTGTCACCGGCCCCCGAAGGAGGAGGAGGGGGGGGAGGTTTGGAGGAAGAGTGGCGTCGCTTCTCCTTACTCTCCATATCGCCCAAGCACGAGCAGAAGAATCCTCTGTTTCTTGTCGAGAGAGAGAGAGATGTGTGTGTGTGTGTGTGTGTGTGAGAGAGAGAGAGAGAGAGAGTGAGATTGTGTGTGTGTGTGTGTGTGTGTGTGTGTGTGTGAGAGAGAGAGAGAGAGTGAGAGAGTGAGAGAGTGTGTGTGTGTGTGTGTTTGTGTGTGTGTGTGCAAAGAGAAAGAGAGAGAGAGAGAGAGAGTGTGTGTGTGTGTGTGTGCAAAGAGAGAGAGAGAGAGAGATGTGTGTGTGTGTGTGAACAAAGAGAGAGAGAGAGAGAGAGTGTGTGTGTGTGTGTGTGTGTGTGTGTGAACAAAGAGAGAGAGAGAGGGAGAGTGTGTGTGTGTGTGTGTGTGTGTGTGTGTGTGTGTGTGTGGGTGGGTGGGTGTGAGTGTGTGTGTAGGAAGAGGCTTTTGCCCTATGTGTCCAAAAAAACACACTATGTTTATTATTGACTTTAACTCAATAGAGAGAGACAAACCCTACTTGGAGAGTGGAGAGTGCCAATGAGGTCCCAAGTGGGCTCGAGCCCTAGACCTCCACACCTTTTATCGATCAATTGAGCATATCCTTCGCCCGTTGCTTTGGGACGGGTTCAATTAAAGTATATATTAACCCTTCGGGTGCAAAAAACTGCATCACTATTTGTCCACATACTTCTTGTTTTTGCCTTCGAGTTCGTCATACTATCGTCGGTAGCTTCGGAACGGGTTAAATTAAAGGATATATGAACCATTCGACTGCATACACATACTTCTTCTTTTTACCATCGACTTTGTTGAACTATCATCGGTAGCTTTGGAACGGGTTAAATTAAAGGATATATGAATCCTTTGATTGCAAATTTCGCATCATTATCGTCCACATACTTTCTTCTTTTTACCATCACATCTTTTTTCGGATGTCATGCAACCGTGAGATTGTCCACCAACTTGCCCTGGATGAGTTTTTGTAATCTTTAAGCAATCACTTACAAAAACCTTCCAATAGATGGCTTCTTTTATTTCTCTTTCAATGCATGTATCGTGAGAGATGTTATATGCATAAAAATCTGCCAAACCATTCTTCCATAAGGGATGACCAGGGCCTCCACAATATTATGTACAATTTCCACCATTCAAGGTACCCGTTCCACTTGTTCACATGATTTTAGGGATTACCTTCCTCGTCCATAGTATTAGAATGCTGAATTAGGGATTGTAAGCTAGTGGACAGAAATTCACCGTTGTGAATCAAACTAGACAAAGTTGGATGTAATATGGAACATATCAATTTCGGTAGATGGATTTACGGGTTTGGAGAAGAGGGAACCCTAGTCTTTTACTTTTTTATTGGGTTAATTATGTGATTGGAATCATGTGATACTACCAATTAACTTAAGCACCCTAATAGAATTTTATTATGGGTGATTATATCCTTGTTTACAATCTTGATCTTGTAGCCTGAAATTGCGTTAAAAAATGCTTGCCTTCAAATAGTCTTACGCACCTTGATCAAACGTAAACCATGGAGCAAGCATTTACATGAAAAGTGAAAAACTCATACAATCACAAAGGAAGCAAAACGATCCTCTAATGTGGAGAACAACTTCATAACATGAAATAATGCATTAGGTAATATGGTGAATGTGTATCATATCATCATATTCTAAGGATTTTATTATCAATAATTAAATGGTGTCTCCACGCTAGGAGCATTGGCAAGAGCAACCAACTATCAAAGGTGGGTGTTGGTCATGTTTACAGTTTAGTTGCCACCTTCAATGTGACCCTTCAAATGAAACTCAACCATATCCCTTCCTTCTTCCTTCTTCCTCCCTCCTAAAAATGTGCCACAATTCTTATATTATCATAGAGGAGTGTCCCAATTAAAAGGAACATACATAATACATATTTATACACACCACAAAGTCAAATCTCAAGTATGGCTCACACGGTCACCATGTTTTCATAGAAGCAAATGTCTTATCAAATGGAATGAGTGGATTTGTTCTTAAACCCCACTAATGACTCAAACTATGTATCGAAAGTAGTTTGAGTTGTCCTTTACTTGTAGACACGTCAATAAGTGATGGCCTTCTTGCATGGGTGAGGTGACATATTGGTGTCACGATGAGTTGCATCTCATCATCCATCACTATCATCCACAAAGGATTCAAGCCCCTTTTTGCGAATATTTCTAGCTCAGGGGCAACCCCTACTTCCATCAAAAGGGAATAGTGTCATGCAATGTATTCATTGTAACAAAAGTGCACAAATTGAATTGTCTCACAAATGAAACATCGTGGTTGTTCTTGTGATATTCATAGGTATTTCTTCATTCCAAGTGTCTCGTTGTTACCCCGTGGGACAAGTGGGACAAGTGTGAAACGTAGCAAAAGTAGTCAGACGCTAAACAACCAATTTAAGAAGTCGGATATCAAGGAAGAAGCAGGTGAGAGAGGCGTCGACTGGGAAAGAACGTTATATATATCGAGGAGTGGCAAACACAAAAAAGAGAAGGATTTTTAGAGCAGACCAACATATATATTTTGTGGGTAATTCCTGCTTGTCTCTTTTCTATACATCTATATCTACCTATCATTCGGTCAGTGTCAAGACCTAATTATGAATCGGTTGTAGCCGATCCCGAAGTGTGTCAATCTCATTATCTGTAACGGTCCGATCCACGCTTGTTAGTACACCGTGACCTTGAGTCTCTTACGCACCACAATTCCTTGACTCGATTACTCAGGAGGAGTAATCGAAGGTGTTCTCCATGAGGGAGTAACACAATTTGGCACGCCCAATTTACGTTGCGAGTTCACAGCGAACACGTGTAGGAGACCACTCCAACCTCTGTAATGGCGCCTCCCCAAGGCACACACAACTCGACCAACATCCTAACGTGTCGAACAAGCAAACAACATCACCAACTCCACTCTCACGGAGCAATCGCCGCCTCCGACATCGGACACCCAATCCGCCACGCTTCACGATCTCGTCTCAACTAGTGACATCACCTTTGAAGTCGACTAACCTGAAGATAACCTCTTTTCGGTTGCACGGGAGGACCCAGATTTCCACTCCATGCCTTATCCCTACCCACAATACATTGATGGCGTTGATGTGGAAGCCCATGTTTGAGCCTTCCTAACCACATGGCAAGCAAACCATGTGTCACAATGATTGGTCGTTGTCGATGCCGACACATCGAAAATCGTGGAGTTCGGCTTGTCTCTCGACGGGCAAGTAGTGCATTGGTACTCCCATCACGACTTGGGGGAGCTTGCATCCTCTACAGTCCTCCAGGACAGGTTTATAGGCCTCTTTCATTGATGGATACCCAAGCGAGAACTATTGAGCCAATTCTACGCCATCTCGTAGGAGCCACAAGAGACGATTCCATGGTTCACAATTCGATTTCAGAACCTATACGGTCAGCTAGCTCGGGAAATCTCAGCTGACAATCTGAAGGAGACCTTCCTTACGATTCTCCGTGAGCCCCTTCAAACCACTTTGGGGGTCCTCGACTTTTCTCAACAAATGATCGAGCAAGTTATCGATCATGTCCTCGCCATGGATAAGCCCAAAACAACAACTCTTTCTCCATGAGTTCCCTCCATGGTGCCTTGCCAACAACCAAAGAATCCCAATTCAAGCAAGCCATTCAATGCACCACTTAGAATTAGAATTAGAGTTTTTTATCGTCCATAAAGAGACCAATTTTTACCTATGGGACTAGAGTATACACGTGTGTCTTGATATGTGTCTCCTTCCTAAGAAGGGGTATTCATACATTGAAGCACAAAGTCTCTATGTGTGAATAAAGCATACACATATGAGCTCAACCTTCTTGGTGGTGTCTTAAGTATGGCACTTAAGTTATCACTCCCTCTTAGTATGTTAGCATATCTTGAATGAATTGCACTATATGTCGAGCATGTGAAGAGCAAGTGACATTCATCCTCTACCATGCCTTCATTGCATACTTTGCATGTCTTCAAGTCCGATACATTTTGATACCATGATGCAACTTCAATACCTAACTTGTGAGATCGAGTGCGAAGTAGTGTAAGGGCTCTACGAGCATTACTACTCATATTGGTAATGAGATAAGGTTGGATACGATCAATCAACATTCTTGCTTTATATCAAGACCAACATTCAAGGTTGACATTTGCAATGTAGTATTCTAGCTTTGTCCTCTTAGCATCTTCCCACTTCATCCTTAATGACTCCACCAACCTTTCCTCAATCATTACATATTGCATAGCATTGCCCGAAAGATCTAAAAGATTGTTGGAGACAAGGCCGTGTCGATGCGGAAGATCAAGAAGCAATGGATTCTTTTCTGCACCTGCGTATGACAGATTGTAGGTCGTTGCACAGAGAGAGAGAGAGAGAGAGAGAGAGAGAGAGAGAGAGAGACAAAAGACTTCTTATTCCATAAAGCAATAATACAACACCCAACCTCACAAAAAGGTTACAAGGTCACTATATATAGTGACCGACTTAGGGCAACTACCCTTTATGCTAATTACATAAATGGCCAAAACGGGATAGTGTGAATACGTCCATTATACACATGTATTCGACACTCCCCCGTAATGGGCGTATACATGGGTTATCTAAGATTACAGGTATAGGCTTAGGTTCTCGGACATATCAGCTTTGTTCGAGTCGGCAGGGTCCGAAGGCAGAAGACCGAACTGGTCGGGTCGGAACAGTTGAAGCCGATCATTAAGGAACTGATGTCGGTTGTCGGGAACCATCCTGCTCTGTGTCCGGCTCTAACCGGACTGGTTTGTCGTTACGCCCATCTGATGCCGAAGAGACCGAAAGCGGTCTGCCGAAAGACATTTGGTCATTCCATCTGCGACATTGTCGGTTGTGGATATTTTCTCTAGACCGATTTTCCCTGAAATGACGCAGTCCCGAACGAAGTGATATCGAACGTCGATATGTTTGGAGGCGTTGTGGTGAACCGGATTTTTCGACAAGGCAACAACACCTTGACTGTCGCTGTAGACAACTGGAGCCGAGTCATGGTCGACTTGTCGAAACGTGTGCGCCAGCCGACCGAGCCACAAAGCTTCTTTTGCTGCGTCGGACGCAGCTACATATTCTGCTTCGGTCGTTGAGGTCGCTGTGCACTCCTGAAGTTTCGACTTCCACGAGATTGCTCCATTGCCGAATTTGAAGCAGTATCCGGTTGTAGATTTCCGACTGTCTATACAGCCGGCGAAGTCCGAGTCGGTGTAACCGACTATGCCTGAGGTTCGGTTCGGACCGAAAAGAATGTCGTGGTCTTTTGTGCCAGCCAGATATCTGAACACATGTTTGACTGCGTTCCAATGCGATCGGCCAGGATTGTGCATAAATCTGCTAACGACTCCTACGGCGTGAGAAATATCAGGCCGTGTCGCGACCATCAGGTACATAAGGGAGCCGACTGCCGGTGCATACGGTACCGACTTCATATCTTCCCCCTCCGGACCGGATGTCGGGCAGTCTCGCTGAGAGAGCCGAAGATTCATGGGGAGCGGGGTTGAAGCAGATTTGGCTGATTGCATGTTGAAGCGTTCTAAGACACGTCGGGTATAGTCGGTCTGAGACAAAAAAAGATGTCGTTTATCGCGATGCCGACTAATCTTCATGCCAAGGATGTGTCGTGCCGGACCGAGGTCCTTCATGGCAAACTTCAACCGCAGTTGCCGAATGAGATCGGCAAGGTCGCCCGCGTGGCGTCCAGAAATTAGCATGTCGTCCACGTAAATGATGAGGAAGATGGGTGATCCATCTTGAGCTGTGTTGGTGAAGAGACAATGGTCCTCATCGCTTTTTGAGAAGCCGATCGATTGGATGAAGTCGTCGAACTTCTTGTACCATTGTCGCGGTGCCTGTTTGAGGCCGTATAGACTCTTCCTGAGTCGGCAGACTAGATGTTCTTGGCCAGTCGCCACGAAGCCTTTTGGCTGCTCCATATAAATTTCCTCGTCAAGATCACCATGGAGGAAGGCTGTTTTGACATCTAGCTGAATCAGCTCCAAGTTGTCGGCTGCCACTACGCCGAGTAGGAAACTAAGGGTTGTCATTTTCACCACTGGTGAAAAAATCTCGTCGAAGTCGACGCCATATTCTTGTCGGAAGCCCTTCGCAACTAATCTGGCCTTGTACTTTGGGGTGGTCGAATCAGACGTCTCTTTCAGTCGATAAACCCACTTGCAAGGAAGAGCACGTCGGTACCTGGGTAATTCAACCAGATCCCAAGTCTTGTTTGCCCGAATGGAGTGCATTTCCGACTCCATCGCCAGATGCCAGGTGGCTGAATCGACAGATGTCGATGCTTCTTCGTAAGACGTCGGTTCGCCGGCGTCGGTGAAGAAAATTCCAGGAGAATACCTCTCCGGAGGTTGCGACAGTCTCTCGGATCGTCGAGGTAAGATTGGACTGGTCGCATCGGGTATCGAGGTCGGATGGTCCGAAAGCGAATCATTCGGCTGTGCCGAGTCGGAGTTGTCCGAGTCGGTAGTGTAAGGTTCAGCTACCCGTGAAGCTGACCGTGTGTTAAGAGCGGGGCCTTCTTGATGGGTCGGCACATCGGAAAATGTTACCCTTCGGACTTCGATCGGTTTTTCGACTGATGGATTCATAGCCGACTCGTTGAACACAACGTCCGAACTTCGAACGATTTGTCTGCGTTCGGGGTCCCAGAGTCGGTATCCCATTTCGCCGTCGGATCCATATCCAAGGAAAATGCATTTCCTGGACCGAGGTGCAAGTTTTCGGCGATCATCTTTCGGAATAAGGGCGTACGCCTCGCATCCGAAGATCCTCAGCTTGTCGTAATTCGGCTTACTGCCGATCCATAGTTCCTGAGGAATTTGAAGTCCTAGAGGTCTACTTGGCGACATATTGATTATGTGTACTGCCGTGAGTAGAGCCTCTGCCCAGAAGCCATCCGACAGTCCGGAGTGTTGGAGCATGGAAACTGTCCGTTCTTGGATTGTCCGATTCATGCGTTCGGCAATCCCGTTTTGCTCCGGACTGTGTGGTGCCGTAAATTCACGTCGGATGCCGCGTTGTCGGCAGAATTTGACGAATTCTTCGGATTTAAACTCCCCCCCATTGTCTGTCCGAAAGCATTTCAGCTTTCGGTCGGTTTGATTTTCCACCATAGCGAGCCAATCGGTGAAGATCGAGAAGACCCGATCTTTGGTGCGAATTGGATAAGCCCACACCTTTCGAGTCGAATCGTCAATAAAAGTGACGAAGTAAGAGGCACCGCCGAGAGACTGATGCGGCATTGGGCCACAGACGTCCGAGTGGACCAAATCAAGAGGTCTCGTTTCTCTTGGTGCTGATGTCGGGTGTGATGCGGCTGCTTGTTTGCCATACTGGCAATGCTCGCAGAATTGATGGTCCGAGAAGGAGAGTTTGGGGATGTATCCGGCTCTAGATAGGTGCGTGATGCCGGCCTTGCTGAGGTGTCCTAATCTTCGGTGCCATAGTGATGACACAGGAATATCCACCAAAAACAGGTTACCCTCTCTGAGCGTAACATGTAACGGATACAGGGAGTGTATCTTGGGTCCTCTAGCAAGCAGGAGGTTCCCCCTGTGGAGTGTCCACCCTCCCGAAGAAAAACCGGCACGAATGCCGTCTTCATCTAGTTGTCCGACTGAGATCAATGGCCTTGAGAGCTCGGGTACATGTCGGACATTGTGGAGTACAAGTGTAGAGCCACCGGCAAGGTTAAGCTCTACTGTGCCGATTCCGATGATGTCACAGTGTTGTGAGTTGCCGACCCGAACTGAGTCGGAGTGACGGATCGTATATTGCCGAAATTGGGATCGATGAGGAGTCACATGAAATGACGCGCCCGAATCTAGGAGCCATGTGCTCGATTCTTCAGTCGTGAGCAGAACTTCTGATCCGACTGGATTTTCGATTGATAGTATATTCGGGTCGTTTGGTAGCACATCAGCTGAGAAGCTGACGTAATTGATCTCCTCATGCCGGCCACTCTTCTTGTGGTTCTTGTTCTTGAGTGCGCGGCAGTCGGCTTTGATGTGTCCGGGTTTCTTGCAATAGTTGCAGATTCGGTTATCCCGTGACTGGCTCCGTCTTCGCTGATTGTTCGGCGGCCGTGAGGAGTCTCTTCCTCGTATGTTCGATCGGTCTGTCGAACCTTGTACTACGTAAGCGTCGTCTGTTGAGTCTTTGGCGAAAGACTTTCTCCGAGCTGCTTCGGTCAGGATTGCGCTCGTGACTTCGGAGTATTTAACAGCCGTGGTTGACGCGTTGCACACGGTTGTGACGAAAGTTTCCCATGATGAGGGAAGGCTGCTCATGAGTATCATTGCTCTGAGTTCATCCTCGATTGCCGTCCCCTGTGACGAGATTTGGGAGCTTATGCTTTCGTACTCATTTAGGTGTGCTTGAACCGAATCGGATTCTTTCATCCGCAAGTTGTACAGGCGCCGGATCAGAAACATCTTCGTTGCGGCGACCTTCTTTTCGTAAGTGTCCGACAGTGTTTTCCACAGTTCGAATGCTGTCGTACACGATTGCACCGTAAAGTATACCGATTCCGATAGGTGCATCCGAATCGTGGCGCGGACGATTCTGTCCAGCTTCTGCCACTCAATTGGTTTGTATCCTTCTGGAGGTTCTTCATTTTCGATGGGATCGATTTGCCCCTTGACTATGAGATAGTCCTGCATTTGCTCCTTCCAGAAGTTGAAGTTCGATCCATCGAACTTTCGTAGACTCATTTCTGACGAGCCGGATGTTGATGCCATCAAATTCGGTTTCGGTTGACGAAGCTCGGTTCGGAGTTGACTACGAACCTTGTTGGAGTGCAGCCGGTTGGCTCACCCGATATCGTTCTAGTCGGATTTGAACCCGAGTCGGTTCGGCTTCGGAACTTGCTCGAATTGACTCCGGTAACTTGAGGGACAGAACCGACTGGTCTTTCCGAATGTTGCCGAGTCGGAGTGAGCCCAGTTCGCTTCGGATATATATGCCGAATACCGATTATTGAAACCGATTATCTGGACCGATTCTGCTTCGGGTGGCTGCAGCGACGAGAGAGACAGATCCAACTGATCCTCCCGAATGTCGATCAGCCGGATGAAGCGCGAATTGGGGTTGTTGTCTTGAGACCGATCTGCACCGAGTGGTTACAACGAGCGGCGAGCAGCGTTTAATGACCTCTTCGGATGCCGTTTAACCGAGTGGAGCGCGATCGTGTCAATGTTGCACAAGGGGATTTCACCTCGAGCGTTGCGATCACAAGGAACGGAGTACAACCGGCTGGCTTACTCCAAGCGAAGAGGATCTAACGCGAGGAGATGCAAGCCTCGTTTTTTTTCTTTTTCTTTTTCTTCTTCTTCTCTCTTCTTCGAATGACGCAGGAAACCGAATGCTGAGACGACGGCCGACAGCGGATTGAAGGACCGACTACTGTGCACGCTCTGATACCAGATGTTGGAGACAAGGCCGTGTCGATGCGGAAGATCAAGAAGCAATGGATTCTTTTCTGCACCTGCGTATGACAGATTGTAGGTCGTTGCACAGAGAGAGAGAGAGAGAGAGAGAGAGAGAGAGAGAGACACAAAAGACTTCTTATTCCATAAAGCAATAATACAACACCCAACCTCACAAAAAGGTTACAAGGTCACTATATATAGTGACCGACTTAGGGCAACTACCCTTTATGCTAATTACATAAATGGCCAAAACGGGATAGTGTGAATACGTCCATTATACACATGTATTCGACAAAGATCATCCACACCCAATCTTCTAAACCATTTTCTTATGTCAACAACCCAACCGGACACTCGATAGTGGAATGCACCCTACTAAAGTGACCATGAGATGCATACAACCAAATGACGCTTTTGCTCACAACGTTCTACAAAAACCACAAAATGATACACACAACTACTCTTTAGAAAGCTCTCTTTGCGAGCTTCAAAACGAGCCAAAGAACTAAGGAAACGAACACTAGAGCAAAAAGATACATAAAAAATTGTGGTTGTCCTTCTCCAACATCCTCTCTCTCTCTCTCTCTCTCTCTCTCTCTCTCTCTCTCTCTCATCACTCAATCTCAAGAAGAGAAAAGGGCCTAGAAAGAAAGTCGCATGTCATTGCAATAAGCAAGCAAGTCACAACAATGTAATGAAGGCCTTGGCTTTGTTGTCGTCTTTTGATCTATATGTTTTTCTCAAAGAACTCCAATGCTTGCTTGCTTGCTTGCTGCTTTAGGCTTTTAGCAAGGTCCATGAAATCTCGAAGAAAGAAGCAAGTAGTTGAGGTCTTTGAATACACATATGCACATGCATACATACATATATTTCTCTTATATATACATGCATGCATGCATGCATACATACATACATACATACATATATTTGTATGTTTACTAAAGATATCTCTTGTGATAAGCCAAAATTTCACTAATTTATGCATTGAGATTATGTTATGTACAACTACATGCCATTTTGGAATAGACTTGAACATGTGACCTTTTAGTCTCCACTTTAGTCAACAATGATGTTGTTAAGGATAATGCTCATGATGATGATATTTATGTCGATGCCAAAGCAAGATATTTAGATACATTGCGTAGATCACTAGAGTGTTCATAATCGCCATCCATGCATATGTTGGGTTAACAATCCAAGCGAGTTCTTGTAGTCCTTGCATAAACCTCTCTTCCTCGCTCTCATATAATTGGAACTAAAGGTTCCCTTGAGCAAGATTCATACAATGCACCTTTTTTGTATTTCACATATGCACTCATAAAATACAATCTCACTCGATCCCTCACATGGTGAGTTGATCAAGCTTTTCTAATCCATGCATATGTTGGGTTAACAATCCAAGCGAGTTCTTGTAGTCCTTGCATAAACCTCTCTTCCTCGCTCTCATATAATTGGAACTAAAGGTTCCCTTGAGCAAGATTCATACAATGCACCTTTTTTGTATTTCACATATGCACTCATAAAATACAATCTCACTCGCTCCCTCACATGGTGAGTTGATCAAGCTTTTCTAATCTCTTGCTTGCTCAAAGCCCATTGCACTTTCGTTTGACTACTCACCCACTAATCTCTCTTTTTTAGTGTCCCCAAGGGGTGCAATTATTTTTTCATATAGATTTATTTACTACAAAGTAACAAACCTCCTTCTAAGTTCTTAACAAGGGGACACATTCAACATGCATATGTTTATCGAGTTTCCATTGATCAAAAGTGTATACCTTTGTGAGTGATAAAAATATCCAATCATATTTCTAGAACCCAATCCTTAAAACTACCAACGTGAACCTTATAATACTCACTCTTTAGTGTTTGACCTCAACTGGAAGGGGATATTCATTTATTGGGGGCTTTATCACCTTCGAGAGAGGCCACACTTAACCTTTAAGGGAATATTACAGGGCCACCACTTAATTATTTGGTAGAGCGTTTGTTTGACGAGAAAAGAGCTATGCCATCACCATCCTCAATTATGCGCATATATGAAGGATACAAGGCATGAGGTTTACGGATCACATCAACTATTTGAAATCCACAATGTTGGACTTGACCAAAGTAAGCAATCTATATATATATTCGGCACACACCTTTTTCTTAGCGAGAAGAGTGATGTAAACTCAACAAAAAAAATTCAAGCACAAAAGTGAATATTGTCTAGGCACATCAGAGTACGCATACAAAGGTTTGTCCATTTATCAGACTTTAAGGAATAGATGCACGAATTGGGCATGGCCCTAGGGACACCCTATGCAAATCGTGTATGCGAACCAATCGGAACCAAAGTGTTTATTTATCAAACTTAATGAATAGACACACGAATTGGGCATGGAGGGGCACCCCTATGCAAATCGTGTATGGGAACCAATCGGTACGAAAAGTGTCCATTTATCAAATTTAATGAGTAGACAAACGATTTGGGCATGGAGGGGCACCACCCTATGGAGATCGTGGACACGCGAACCCAATCTGTACCAAAGTGTTTTATCTATCCACCGATGAACATGTGCTTTTCGGGAGTAGAGACACAGACACAAACATGGGACATCAAGTAACAGAAACATGGGCAATCCCTGTGTTTTGTCCACCGATCAACGTGTGTACCTTTCGGACAAGAGACATCACAGGTAAAGTCATGACACACACACACACACACACACACACACACACACACACACACACACACACACATGGACACGATATGAAGGTGTGTGCAAGAAAGAGGAGGAAATGGGCATGGACAAAAAAAAACAGTTATTATGGGCATGGACAAAAACCCAAAAAACAATACAAAAGAAAAGTTATCATTGTCATCTTCCACAAATTGATGCAATGCATCTGTACCCACACAAACCCTAAAAGACATTAACACAGAGAAAGAGAAAGAGAAAGAGAAAGAGGAAGAGAGAGAGAGAGAGAGAGAGAGAGAGAGAGAGAGAGAGAGAGACCATGGTGGCCTCACCCACATCAAAATGCCCACTATCACACCACCATCCCCATCCCACCTCATCAAGTTCTCCTCTTCCTCACCTTTCTCCATCTCCCTTTAACCCTAACCCTAACCCTAACCCTAACCCTAATCTTCATGTTTCCCTTCTCCTTGCCTTTCCCCTCCCTGCCCTAATTTGTTCTCTTCATCTGTTACCTTCTCTGTTTCTGTATGATCTAGTGCCCGTGATCCCTCAGATCTGCCCTGTCTCTGCAT
>NW_028231120.1:0-17723 GCF_043228905.1 Azolla caroliniana | reverse complement strand
GGAGGAAAAAGAAAAATTGTTGCAGGAGAAGGATAAGCTTCGACGGATGGCGATGAAAGGCTGAAAGAAGAACTCCGTCAACAAAAGGACCGGGAAGACTGCGCTCGTTGGCAAATCAACCAAAGGCTGAAGCAGAAGACAGAGGACTTCGACCACCTGCACCGGAACTTTAAGAGCTTGGACACGAAGTATAAGCAACAGCAGGAAAGGATGGCCGAGCTCCGACAGGAAGTTGATAGGGCCACAACGGCACTCGCCGACGAACGGGCTAAGAATACAAAGCTATTGGAGGAAGCGGCGAGGGACCGGATGGAGCTCCACAAGCAGCACAATGAAGAAAAGGAAAGGGCGACAATGGTGTTACAGAGGTTGCAAACAACCTATCAGAGTCAATTGTTGCATTATAGGGAGCAGGAGGCGGACATGGTCAGAATCATCAAGCAATTGAAAGAGGAGCGACAAGCCGCGGAGAACAAATCATAGATGGGAATGGAACAGATCCAGTGCATCCTCCGGTCATGGCTAAACAAGACCAAATGCTTGATTGACGAGAGCTCTGTGCGATGATGAACGAAATGGGCGCAAAATACGGCTGAACTCCAGTTGCTTAGGGCGGACGCCGAAAACCGGTGGAAGGAAAGTGACGACTGTTACATGCTCACATCAGAGGACTTCACCACCATAAAGGATGAGCTAGCAGAAGATTTCACAGCTCTAGCGGATGAGCAATTGGTGCAGGTCCGGTAACTCATAGCTCAACTGAACGATGATCAGATGGATACTCAAATCCAGTTTGAGAGCTACGATCGGTCCCGGCTTAGGGAAGAAAAAGCAATGCAGGCGGCAATGGTCAACCTCAGTGATGAGGAATCGTCGCCGGTACAAGGACCAGACGGAGACCAAGCCAGGGTAAGTCAACCAGAGACAACTCTGACGGAGGAAACAACGAAGGAAACGCCGGTGCCAGAGCAACCATCGGAGCCGTAGCCAAAGTCGGAGCCACAAACGGAGAAGCAACCCCAGCCACAATCGAAGCAGCCGCATCAGCAGCAACAACAGCCACAACAGATTCCCGTAGAACCATTGGAGACCCTAGAGCAAAGCATCTTGGATATCTTAAACGAAGAGTAAGGGGCCAGTTTGGGATTCGACGTACAAGGTACTGTCCCACGGGCGTGCCATGTGTTACCCGGCCGGCAAAAACTAAGGTGTGAAAAGGGGAATTGTTATTTAGGTATCTGTTGAAATTACTAGTCTTAATATATAGATTAATATATGAGAAGATGTGGACGGACTGACCGAAATCGGTATGCCGATCCGGATACGGACCGATTCCGAAAAGGTGCTGGTTGGCACCGTTTTGTACTTCGCACCAATGACCTATATAAAGGCCGGTTATAATGTAGTCATGAACGAAGAGTAATAAAAACCTTTTGTTTAATCATTGAGTATTGTTCACCATTCTGTGCTTATTGTATATCTTACGCGTGTTAATGATGTCTTGCTAAGTAACCGATTAAGGTCCAATTAAGCGTTGTGTCATAAGTTATCTCGCCGTTGTCGTGAAGATCTGTCACTACGCGCGGATCGTGAGGCGGAACCGCCGGGGTTCTGGACCGGAAGGATTCAATGTTGGTACAAGCTTTGGCGCAAGCTTTAGCGAGAAAGTTACTTAAGATAGATTGGGAAAGAGAGAAGTTGAGATTACACGATTGAGAGAGATTGATTGAACTTTTAACTTTAGATTTAAGAAACAAGTTACACGATCAATTTGATAACGAATTTCTTCCTCTTAATTTTCATAAAAAAAACCGTGTTTTTTCTCCTCCCCCTTCCCTCTTTTATAGATGCTCTCATGCATATGATGCATGTGAGGGTACAAGACATGCATAAATTGCATGTTTGCCATTTGGCGCTTATGTATTACATGTGGTGCATGATAACCATGTCACTCATTTTAGTTCTCATGTATGAGAATTTACATGTAAAAGTACAATGATAGAAATATAATTTTAACTAAATAGCATGGCTTAATGGTAAGCCAATTGACTCTTAACTTGGAGGTGCAAGGTTCGAATCCTTACTTGCCCTCCTTGTATATGTAAATATGTATATATATTTATATATCTAGTCGTCGGTTCGCCGTATACCGCCGGATTGCCGGCTCCGGATTGCCGTCGGATTCCGCCGGATCATCGGCTCCGGATTGCCGATCCGGTTTTGGTTGGCCAAAACCCTTTACAAGTAGCTAGCCCACCTCCACTCTTAGTTCAAGTTACCTTGAACTCTCTATGCTCTACACATAGACACAAAGATAATATCTTTTGTTCCACCTTATATATGATGAGAGTTGTATTTGTCGTGCCTATGTGGGATATCTCACAATTTTCTCCTTTCCTTTTACAAACTTTATACCCTTATATCTTGACATTTAGTTGTCCGTTTCTCGTGTAATAAAGTGCATTCGAAACCTCCATCATTTTGTACTTAGATATTAAATCTATTTAAAATGTTATCTTCACAATTATTGTACTACGTGATTCATACTCGATTTCGTACGTTTTATGGGATTTTCACACTATTGCCGAAAATCTTCACAACATCGTAACACCCTTTGGTGAAGTGTCTTAAGTGGACACCTTGTGTTAGGCTGTTGTCCGGCCCTAAGGATTAACAATAAGCTCAAATGCACTATGTATACATAAGCAACTACATGTATAGGAGCGCACATATTTTTCTAGCTAAAAAATACACAAAATATATGTTCTAAAGTGTACTTAGTAAAAAGTGAAGAGGAAAGTTTGAAGCATGACCACCTACTAGCATATTTGTAGAATTGTCACAAACCTTCACTAGTAGAGTCACACAATTTCACTTTCCCCATTTGAAGTCCTTGTTGGTCCAACTTGCATTTTTGTGCCCTCCGCAAATTTTCACAACATCGTACTTCAGATATATGGTTTGCTCAAAGGTCATCCCTCTTTTCCTTTTTCATTCATCACCAACATCATTGTCTCCTCTTTTCTTTTGGCTTCTTTCTTTTGCCTCAAGTGTTTTTTAGGCATCCACTTGCTCATCAATCCTTTTTATTTCCTCAACAACCAAGATCTTGTAATTTTGGTAAGCTATTTTGACAAAGCCCACATTCATTCTATTGGGCCTCCCATCCATCCTTTTTATTTCCTCAACAACCAAGATCTTGTAATTTTGGTAAGCTATTTTGACAAAGCCCACATTCATTCTATTGGGCCTCCCATCCGGTTGCCATGTGGAATCTTTTATTGGCCTCCTTTGTTTCGTCACTCTGAAGTTTCTTTAAAAAAATTGCCTAGAACTCAACCTTGCATGAATTATGACTTCTCGTTTCTTATTCAACTCTAATCCTAGCTAAACTGGAATAATATGTTGCACATTTCTCCTTTTAGCTTACTCCATGAGCTTCTCCACACCATCATGAATGAAACTCATTTCCGAAGCATGGGGAATCCATTTGTCAAGGAAATTGAGAACATTACAGTATAACACATTTTGGAAGTCCTTGTAATTCCTATCTAGTGGTCTAGGGTACCTTTTACAAACCTTGAATGTTGCTGGATGGGAGGTGACCAAAGTTGGACATCTTTTATATATGATCCTAGAAAATCATTGACAATTTTCCCCTTGACATACCCTTCCACTACCTACATTCTCGATCTTGGCTGGCTGCACATATCGTGTGTCCCCTGTTCCTAATGAATCTAGGGTCCTCGTACATTGAACCATATTCTCTAATGGATCCAATGTGACAAGAGACAACAAGTCCTTTTAACATCACGTTGATATGAAACTAGACCCTCATTGTCCTCCAATAAAATTCCTCTGTCATGTCTATGTTCTACATATAGCACCTTGAGGAACACAAAAACTTTATTTAGTCTAATATAATATTGTCAAGTGCCAAGAGCCACCCAAACATTCTTTCAAATTCTTAGGTGGCAGTGAGAACCATTGTTTTCCTTGAAGACTAATTCCCTTTGTCATCTTAATGGAGTCATTCAGAGCATATTCTTTTAACAATAATCCTTTAAAAGTTTTCCAGCTTGGGTTGGTTGTTTGAAGTTTGAGGAGTCAAGCTTAAAGGATCATTGTCACAACTTTTGCAAAAGTGTTGAGTCGTCTAGCCTCGATTGTACCTCTCATATCCATGTCTACTTTAAATGCTTCAACAAAGTAGGAGAAATCCCTTGTGTCAAAATGGTTGATGGTCTCCACAATCCTTTCTATGGCCATGTCAAATCCCCTCATGTTGCCCATTCCTAAAGCACACAACCCATCATCATTGGTACCATCCTCAGAATGTTTTCATTAGATTTGTGGTCTTGCCATATTCCCCTATCGCTCTTTCTCATGAAGTTAACCAAGATGTCATGGGAATACATGTGCATGCTATGAAATGTGAATGTGATCACCATGATTTTGAACCAAGGGCAATGGGCTTGAAGATGTTTTCTTTAGAGTTTGCCAAAGTTGGATGTTCGAGATGGTACGAATACATACACCCAAATATTTCTCCTTTTAGTATGTGAGGGAACACTTAAAAGTTCCCCATAGTAACGTGTGTGCATATGGAAGTGTGAGATTTCCTATTTTAACGAGTGATTGTATTGTCATAATTCGAGCGAGAATGTGTGCACCGAAGCTGAAGCTGGTGCGCAAGTGTATGTTCACTTATGATAGCTGTGTTCATGTATCTTGTATCTACAACAAGGTGGGGCCGTCCCCGGATGAGCTCCTTTCTAAATTGAGGCGAGGAATGTCCGACACGAGATGCTTATGGACGGACAGATTGGACGGTCCAGTGACGGGTTTTACCAGATGAGCACATGTGTGGGTCAGGGACATGGGTGAGAATTACTGGGAAAGCAAAGGGGGGTATGGTATGTAATTACCTAATCCCATTCCTTTTCATTAATCATGTAATGCCCCTTTTTTAAAATAACTGTGTCCAGCCCTCCTTAATTAGGGTTTCCGTCTGTTTCTGTCGCACCCTTCTTTTATACATATTTCTCCTATCATATCGATCTATTTGTTTATATCTATCCCTAATCTCTGCTTTTAGCTATGGCGCTCTCGCTCCGTTACATCGACAGTGTCATAATTCTCTCGATCTCCTGCGCCACCGCCTTGATCTGCGAGGCCATCTCATGGATCCTCATCTACAGAACAAACTCCTACAAAAGCCTTCGATCCACCATTGATAAAGCTTCAAGAAAGCTCGAACTAATGAAAGGGACGGGGTCTTCTGCCGTATCTTCCTCCTCCTCCTCCTCCTCATCGTTGTCATCATCTTCTTCATTTTCTTCTGTTTCCAAGAGTTCTAAAGGTAAAAAGATGGATCGATTAGAGACAAGTTTGAAGGAATCAAATCGCGATCTTTCTTTCTCGAAGTTCAAATCAGGAGGAGTTGTGGCCATAGTTCTTCTGGTTGTCTTCGGTCTTCTCAACTCTCTCTTTGAAGGCAAGGTTGTGGCGAAGCTTCCTTTCGCTCCTTTACCTTTTATTCAGAGAATGAGCCATCGCGGTCTCGGTGGTGATGATCCAACAGACTGTGCCATGGTTTTTCTCTACTTCTTATGTTCTGTTAGTATTAGATCAAACCTTCAGAAACTGCTAGGGTTTGCTCCGCCCCGAAACGCCGCTAGTGGTGGCATATTTGCCATACCTGATTCTAAGACTAAGTAAAGTAAAAGAAAATGCAAGGTATAACTATGTCTGCTAGTCTCTGTCATATTTTTGACACTTTTGGAGATTGTCTGTACGATGATTCCTCTATGAATCCATAATTGTCAATTTGATATTGTCCTGCAAATATTTGACTCTGGTTCCATCTTATCGAGTTAAAAAATTTATTTTTGTATGCACTTTAGAGAATAGCAGGTTTGATGTCTAATTCATTTGGTAGAGTTCCAACATCAATCTCGAAATTCATTACCTAGAGTCGAAATGTTGATCAATGGATCCATTTAGCAGCGTTTGAACTTTGTTCAATGAGTCGATTTAGTAAAGATAATCTTCGAATACATTCGCAGAGTTCCAGAGCAGGCTTATTTTCTAAAGGTTTGAGTAAAAGGAAACAGAGTTAATACTTTGATCATTGAATAAATTGCACAAAGTTTAAATAATCTCCATTTGAAATTTGAGAATTTCCATTCACTACTGTGGATTTAACATTATTGACATACTTTGAGTTTTGTATATGTTCTGAATCTGTTGAATGAAGTAGGAATGCTAAAGAATCTGTATTTGAGTTTTAGATTATATTTCTCCTGATTTAGGCAGTGGATATTTTCCAAGTGGAAGAGTTAATCATGAATGGAGTTTGGTATGATCTCTGTTCTTAATAAATTTCAAATGTTGCACTATGGATCCCATTAATTGCGATGTTAAAGCTGGATTCAAGAAACAAGGAGCCACAAGTCCCATTATCATCAAGTGCTTGCTGATCTGTGGATCCATTTAGTGGCAATTGATGCAAATCCCAATTAGTATATTTGAATGCTGCGATTGGCAATCTTCGATTAAGATTATGCTTACCTATTGAATATACCTTTTTTCTATTGATGAGGTTCTTCAGGATGTCGAATGTATCGAGCTACTCAAAGTCATCCAAAGGTGAAATAGGATATGTTTTCCATATTTTTAAGCCTAATAATTGGTAAGAATGCTCTCCAATAAAATCTATGCCGCCCATAGTTAGTCGCTAACTCTTGGAAACCAGACCCGTGTTGATTTGGAGAGTGCTCATCGAGCACAAATCCGGCTACGAGTTTATGGAAATGTCCTTTGTGATGGTCATGGTCGATGGTATGTTGGTCGTGACAAGGGATTCAATTGCAACCAGAACCACAATTTCAAAATCAAAAGTAGATTTAGTGGGAGAGTTGACTAGCCAAATATAATTGGGACTGGTTGGTGAAGCCATGGGTGATGGAGTTGGCAGAACTCGTCCATGTGGTTACTCTCACCCACATAAATATTAGGGAGTTCTCCAACATTATTAGTAGTAGCAATGTGTAAAGCTTATATTCCAATTTGCTTCCATACCAATGCTTGGATTTAGGTGTTGTACGTTCTTTTGAATTTGCCCAAAGGCTTTGCATTCTTCATTGATTTTTGGGGTGTACATCTATAGTAGTTGCAATGAAGTTGGTCTCTGGTCCCTTCTCATTATCCATTGAAGTATTTAATTTGGTTGCATTAGAAGCACCGGATCTATGAGTGGAGATTGGTAGGGGTTAGTTTGTTAGTCAATGTACAAGCATCCTAAGGTGCAACAAGGTGTAGGAAGTGGTGGATTTGTGTATTGATCCTATTAATCATGTGGTCTTTTTTGGTTGGTGGTGATAAGCATGATCCTTATGTCGACCACACCAATCTTTATGTTTTTAGTGATCTCATCGATCACATGATAGTGATTGAATCATTGTTCTAGTGACAAGTCTTCACTCTCAAAGCGTTATTGTAGTGAGCTTAATGATGGGATCTCCAATGTGATGGGAAAAGGGTGTGAAAATACCAATTGACAAGCAAGCACAAAAAAGCTGAATTGTTTACTTTTTCCATAATGTTAATTAATATGGGAATGCAAATACAAAAACTTCCTAGAAAATCTAGGGGCATACCAATTCAACAAATTGAATTATAGCGTCAAAGCCCGATATTACGTCACGTTGGAATCATGAAACCATGCTCAATGTTCAATATTCTACTTTCACCCACACTTACTACTATGTAGTACAAAGAAAGGACGAAGCTTTACTTGCATATGTGAGCAATGCTTGAGATAGATGGAAAAGTGAATCTCATGACTCTTTAGCAGAGGTCAAAAGTTAGGTTTTTGGTGTGGGTCAAAATTAAGGTTGTCTCAAGCTTCCTCATTCACTCTATGCCTTTAGTTGTCGTTCTATATCTCTATATTGTTCTCACTTTGTTTCTCTCCCCCTCTCTATGAATGAGGCTTTTTTGCAATGTCAATATATCATGAAATGGGAACAATGTGGAAGCTTACGCCTCACATATTATACTACATATGTTACACCCAACTACAAAACCATATTCCTTGTTGAGCAGGGAAACCTTACAAGTCAATACATGTTAGAGCCCATTCTTTTGTGATCTAAACAATTGCTTCCATGCAACTTAGCTCACAATCACTATGATGTGAGATAGGGAGTTGGGGCACAAGCGATGAGAGTAGATGACTAACTATTACACTTTGCCCTAAACAAATTAGGGAGTCCGAGTATCACACTTTGATACAATGCTTGGCCTTTGATCACATTTGACTATGTTTTCCACACATTTTTGTCCAAACCCAATCCTTGCACAAATTTCTCTCATAGTTACAATTTGCACTCTTGATTGCGACATTCATTTGGAACGTTCTTGAACATCGAGATTCGTTATTCATATTCACATGCATTACATGAAAATGTTAGATTTTTGTCCTCACAAGTAATATTTGACCTTCAAAGACGAGAATAAAATCTCTCTCTCTCTCTCTCTCTCTCTCTCTCTCTCTAAAGATGGAAATGTAGGCAAATAGGGACACATGACTTATGGGACTAATCCAAGTCTTCTACGACTATGCTTTTGGAATTGCAATGAATACCCATGGAATGCGGGATTTGGCATTGAGGAGTTCACCAATGACTCAAGTATCATACTTCTTGTTGAAACATGAGAGCATGATACACAAAGGATTCAAGGTTTAGGAAACTATAATGTACACTCTTTAATATAGAATATGTGTCAATCATAAAAAATGATGAGCATAAATGTTACATATGGTTCAAAATAGAAACACCTAATGATTTGCTCAATTTCGTAGTTGGATGTTAAATTCCTCATTAAGATTCTAACTTTTATGTTTGTTTTGATAAAGACCAAACTTTTGCCAACCTAGAAATTGATATTTCTTATTTCAAATTCAAAGAGAAGGTTATTGTCTTTGGTGACATGATGCCCGTACAAGAAGTTTCCAACTTGATGCACAACAATCTTTCATACCAAATATCTCAAGGATACAAGATGATATACAAATGTATAGTTGGTCTTCTGTTAATGAAAAAGATCTGAACCAATTTGGGAAGTTACTCCGACAAATGTGCAATAGTACTAGAATGCTTATTGTAAATGGTTATCTTTATGGTCCAACACTAATGGTTTTACATGTAGAAAACACAATGGAAATAGTGATCATCTATGTGCTACTTTTCAAAGGTATTTTGAATCACATACATAAATTCTCACTCCATGAATAGACATCAGAATTTGATCATAGAACTTTATGTATTGACCTCAAATTGTATGCATAGGTTTGATTGTGAGAAGGCTATTAAAGATAATAAACAACCATACTTGAGCATGAACCTTAAGGGAGCAACCGTGTATTCCAAGATAGTTGACGATAGGTTACTAATGATAGAGATGCAACATAGTACCACAATAGAATGCAAATGGGAAGCTTTCAAGAAAGTCATTCTCTTGTGCACATACAAATGCTTTTTGACCAAGAATACATCTTGGAAATGCATCAAGAAATGTATTTCAAAGAAAAAATGGTTTGATAAAGAATGTCATGAAGCTCGAAAGCGCGTTATGATTTTGGATGTAGTTAAGGATAAAGAAAATTATCAAAAGCATTTGCATGATTACAAAAGGCTTATTCAAAGAAAGAGAAGAATATGGGAAGTTACTCAACAATTTCTTCAAACACAAAAAAAGCACATGCATGTGCTAAATTTTGGGGAAATGTAAAGGGAGAAATGTGTTGAGAGCTATGGTGACTTAACTCTTCTTGACTTGTCAATGCATTGTAAGAACTCATATGAGCTATCTATTGCCAAAAAGATGATCTATTATGGTTTTCTTTCACATATGTCTCCCTTCTTTACAATTGAAGACATATGCATAGGACTTGGAAATTGGCCTCTCGAAAGACAAACAATCTTCAATGTATAAAAGTTTAAATTCACAAATGAACGGGAAAGGAAGCACGCACATTTATAAGTGATATATTTAATCATGCATTTTTAGAACTTATATGAGCTATATATTGCCGAATATGATGTGTTATGGTTCTCTTTCACATATGTGTTCCTTCTTTACAATTGAAGATATATTCATAGGACTTAAGAAATTGGCCTCTCTAATGGCAAAACTATTTAGATGGATAATAGAATCAAAGCTAAGTGCATGGGTTGAAAAAAAATGGTAAGAGAGCTTATGGACAAGTTGGCTTTCAAAAACAACATCACCATCAATCATCTTGACATCCTTCAAGTATTAATGGAAGAAAGTTGCTTGAGAGGTAAAGGTTTATATTGTTGCTTTGTAGACTTAAAGAAAGCATTTGATATGGTACCCCATGAGCCCATGAGGATATTTGGAGGCAAATGAAAGAACTTGAGGTGCCAAGTGAATATATGCTTGCAATTTCTCGAATCTATGAGAAGGTTATATATGTTATGTGCGTATGGGTAATAGACTCAAGAAATTGAGTGTGGGTCCTCAAGAAATACCTTTTCGACATTTTGATGACATCGGTGCTTCTTCCCTATGGGGTAGTTGCATCCCATAATCTACTTGGAAAGAGTTTGAAAATGTTCAAAAGCATTTTCTTACAAAGGTTTACAAGTTAAGAAACAAACACTATATACCCTCCTCCTACTTGAGACAATATCACTTCCCATTGAGATCATGGCCATGGAACGGGTTGTGGACTTTGCCCAATTATGAGTTTATTTAGTAGAAGTTGATGAGAATGTCATTGATGTGGGGTCTTTACCTATAAGGAAGGAAGAGTAAACATGGTTGAATTGGCATTTTTGGTGTAAGACCCACCCTTTGCAAGGGAGACTAATAATATATTGTGCCATGGTGCTCTATGGAATCATTTGATGGTTATTGTCTACAATTGGGCAAGAATTGCATCTAAGTAGGTTTGATAATGGATGGTAGTGGATCTTTCATTGTAGTTGGCACTCTAAATTTCTTTCTAAAAAATGTCTTATTTGAGGAGTGATGATTGGGGTCTACCTTATGTATTAAGTCTAAAGATGCATGAGTTGGCAACAAGCAATGGTTTTTTCCACTCTACTCAACTAGAAGGTTAGAAGTTGATAGTCTTGGTTGTTTAATGTTAGTTCTACTAGCTTGTAAGATTTAGACGCTTTTGTCACTTTGTTATTGATGCCAAGATAGTTAATATTTGTGTGAGTTATATACATGCCAACCCAAGAGCATCCAATGTCTTAATACGATGAACATATCGATGATAGGCAATCAAATATCACTGTCGCTCATACCAACCACATTAGTTTCTTTGAAGCATAATTATATAGATAAAAAATGTGAGCAAAGAGGGCATCCTTGCTTGGCCCGTACATTCCTTGTGAAAGCATTTGGATAACTACAAGATATCCAGGTTTATCTTGGACATCCATTCTCATGTAGCTTGTATGGTTGTATATGAAGTTTAGTTAGGACTCAAATGTTTGTTATTCTCTCACATAGGTTTTCTCTTGGAACTGTCAAATGCTTTCTTAGATTTTACGAAGCAACAATCAAGTGGCTCGTCCATCATTACCTTTAGGTTTTTTGGATTTATATATTGTCCCATGTTTGATTTTGCATCCAACCAATCTCCTTAGCTCCTTTTACATCCATGCATGTCACATTCCACTATATCAAAGTAAATAACTATAACATTATAGAACTAACCATGACTATGTAAAAGTTGGTTAGTAACAATTGTCACCTTCCTACATCGCCTTAATCCAATATTCTTGTTGGTCTACGATTTAGGCCTTAAAGCAATTCCTTCATCATATATGAGAGAGTGTGCCTAAATTTTGTACATCACAATTTTAATTGGCCATCTTATGCAATCCATTGATCATACTTTTGAGAGATCTATTTTCAATGTACACAATAGATCAATTGCAAGGACTGAACTTGGGTTCTCTCATTTTTATGACATTGGTGCTACGATGTAAATCAAGAGTTGGTAAGCTTTCCACTCGAAAACACAAAATCATACAATCAACATTATTCGGTCTTGGAAATCAAATGATTATAAAGATAGTAATAGAAGGTCGATCATGATGGCATTTAATTCAAGGAATTTTCTGTGTGCTAATATACTAAAACTTGAAACATAGCGCACAAATCTTTGATTTCATCTCAAATTTTATTTTTTTTCAAAACAAATCATCCTTCCATTAGTTTAAAAAAAGGCATATCAGCTACAAACTACAAAATAGGTGGAAAAGAAACGATTATCCTTCCCAAGCCCGTCTTGTGTAAGACAATGGCTAGCCATGGATCCTTATTTAACTGAGATCCATCTCAAAATCTAATTCCATTTCAGTATTTACTACCAATTCTCCCATGGTGTCACATGCTTTCAACATACTAGAAAATATCATCATATTAGGTAAGAGACCTTGCACAAGCATTCGAGGATAGAGTTGTATCGCATCCTCATTCTTATCATGCTCAATATAGCCCAATAACATGGCAGGCCATTGTACCACATCTCCAACCAGCAATAAATCATCAAAAAGCTCTCGGGCTTCAATTATTGCTCCACATTTACGGTACCAACAAAAAGGATCTTTTTCCAATCCTTCTTTTGCGTTCACCAAAGCATTGTTAAGCACAATAGTCTCCCCAATGAAGAGAACTTTATTTATACTCTCATCATGAATCTTTTCCCCTTTTACAATAGATCCAATGTTTCCACAAGCCTTCAAGATGCAAATATATGTGATCCTATATGGTGAGAGACCCCCACTTGCATCTTTTGGAAATAGTTCATTGCTTCGTAACCATTTTTGTATTGAGCATACCCAAAATGAGTGATTCAAAGATTTCGCCTCAATTTCATTAACTCATAATGCTTAAAACTTGTTGTATTATGACATTGGAAACTAGTATGAAAAGATATAAGCGGATCCAAACAAAGGTAATGTTGGCAATGTAAATAGCATTCCAACATTCCAAAATGTGTAGATTTAATCCTTATCATAGAAGCACATGAATGCATATTTCATTGACTCTAGATAAAATATGGTAAACAAATTTTGTGATTGCTCAAAAGTTTCTTAAAACTTATGAAGGATTAATACTTGCTATTAGGACTAGCCATACTACATTGAATAACCTTGATAAGCACACATCATTAAGGGGTTAGAGATACATCAAAGTATCAGACTCATTAACAAAGGCATTTGACTTTGCCATTGATTGGTTGCCATTAATTCAATGTAAGGAAGTTTCCAAACACAAAAGCACAATGCTAACGGGCCAAAAGCCTGAATATCTTGTCAAAGGTTCAATTGACAACTCATTTTTTAAGATTTTGTTGGTTGCAATTGCATGCATGAAGAAGGTTCATTTGATGTCTCCTTCACTCTAATGCAATGCCCTAAAGGTTCATTTGATAGACAATCTCTACATATTTATATTGATATTACTTTATAGGGCCTCTAAATTGCTACGCAGCATTTCCAACACACATTCTTTTGTTTATGATCTCATGAGTCACATGTAGAGAGAGACACCAATGTACGGACTAACATGATGCATCATGGGTTTGAGAAATTCCTTGTGGTATCTATACATTGGGTTTCCAGAGAGCTTGCGATATGCGTGTCTTACACATATCAAGGGCAATAGGCTAGAAACGTTTTAGTTGTGCAACATCTTGAGTTGCAAAACCTAGAGCCATTTCTTTATATTGTGACGACTCCTCACTTATGAAGCATTTTTGACATGCATGATAAGTATCAAAAATAGGGTGAAAATGTGTTCATTTATCCTCAAGATCGTGGTACTGGTCCCGAGTGTATGACAAAAATCATTGTGGATTAATGACATTTGATGATGCTTTTGTGTCCCCCGACTCCAGAAGCTGCATAAGGGACCATAACACTTCGAGGCGGTGCACCTCTCGATCAGCCTGGTCATGCAAACAAAGATAGTTAACTTTCAGCAAAATGGCAAATCACCCACTAATTAAGTCTTTGAAGTTAAATGCATAATCTAAAATAGAACTTTAAAGGACACTTCAAACACGCGCCGGAGAACTTTGTACTAAAAGACTTGTTGCATCGCAGGATATAGGTGAATTGCAGCTCAAAGAAGACACTACAAAAAATGGATGGCTCCGCATAATATATATACATACCTCAACCACAAATTTTGCCCATAGCTTGTCATTTCTTGTTTCCATGATGCCCTTCAATATGGTGAGCCCCGACTTCTTGATAGACTCTGGGATATCCAAGATGACGCTTTCCTCTTCGCATAACATCTGGAAGACAAAAGAAAGCATCGGATAACTACGTACACGGGAAGCTTGTGAAGGCATTATATACGGAACCAAAAACCGATACACCAAATAAATAATAAAATTACGATGCACTTATCATTGCAAATACTCTGCCCTCATCAAATTCAGTCTTATTTCAGTCTTTCAAGAATGTCAACTAGATTTAACCACATGACAAATGCTTTTACCTCTTTTTCTACTACAATTGGGCATGGCTTTCCCTCCTCACCTAGCTCCACTGCCCAACTTGCACCACCACCACCACCAAAATTTGTGCTAGGCCCATTGTCTTTGCCCTCCTATGATGAAGATTCGTTGTTAGTGGTGCAGAGACAAATCTTGAGAAATAACAAATATTATTTGCTTACCTGCAACTTGATGGTTTCATTCCACTTCATTGTTACTGTCTGTAAGAAATTGATGTATTTGATTGTCTTCTCCAGCAAAGCATCAATGCTGCACTGTTTTTAAATAAAGCATGGGCACAAACAGTTAAAATACATACATCCACGTACCCTAGATCCTAAATGCTAAACGTAATATAAATATATAGATAGATAGAATCTAAACCGTAGATGAATATGTTATGTATATATATGTATGCATTGCTTAAACCCTACACCAGAAATCCTGATTGGTGTATATCCTAAAAACTCTGAACTGTAGATAATATACTAGTTGATGAATGCCAATTGATTCATGCTATAAGCTTGTGAGAAAGTAGAATGATTCATGGTCTGATACCTTTTTGGAGCTTGGAATGATGTTTCGAAGCTCAAGCACACAATCTTGAATTTGCTGACGGTCCTTTGGCCGGGGCCGAGGATTCTCTCCACTTCTCGACCTCTTTTTACCGACCTGGACTTGTTCACTTCTCCTTGTCGGCAATCCCACCCCCCGTGGTGCTTGTTGCAACAACATTGGCATACTCTCAAAGCTTGCCGATCCCATATAATGATCAACTTTTTGCATTTTGGCATACCTCTCTTGATGAACACCGGGCATAGAAACCATCCCAGGTAAAAGTTGCACTCTTTCTTTAGAGTCATTTGTAACTGTTGAGCCGAACACATCTTCTAGGTTTGTATAGGGATCCCAGAAAGAGACATGGCCTAGCATTTTTGATGGCGTGGATACACATCCCTTTGTCAAGCTTGCGTGATCATCATCGATACTTTGCTTTTCTTGCATTCTCTTGAGAGATGCTAGAAAATCGTCGAACTCTTCGAGTTCCCGGCTGAATGCATTGGGTGCACTGCTCTCAGGCTGTGCCTCTAAGCCAACCAATGGTTGCTGCATGTTCTTCATATAGCTTTCCCATAACAAGGTGGATAAGCTATCATCTCCAAGGCCAATGGAAAACCCTCCACAATCATGGTTCATTTCTTTTTTTCTTTCTTCTTCTTCATTCATAACATTCAATACATTACCGTGGTCATCTAGGGTTTTGCATGGAGAACCACTAGAACAGATATTTTCCACACAAAGAACATCGCTTGCTTTGCTTGAAGTCTTTCCTACGTGGCCAATATTTTCCAGAGAAGAATGCTGTCCAAATTTATAGTTCACTTCGTGTTGTTCTTCTGTCATGGAATTTAACCCATTCTCATTGTAATCAAGGGTTTTGCATGGACTTCCACTAGAACAGCTCTTTTCAACACGAGGAGAATTGCTTGTATTCTTTGATGTCATTCCTACTAGGTAAATATCTTCCAACAAAGAAAGCCCTCCAAAATTATGGTTCACTTGCTCGTTTTGTTCTTTTTTCATGAAGTTTGATCCATTCACATGGTGGTTTAGGATTTTGCATGGATTATTATTAGAAGAGCTTTTTTCTACACTGGGAAAATTGCTTGTTTTGTTTGAAGACATTCCTATAGAACTAGTTGGACTATCCTGGGAAGGGTCACATGGTATGACAACATCTACAACCCTATCCATTGAAGTTATTCTGGAGGATCCAGATGCACCAGTAAGCCCCTCAAATAATAGTGGTGGCCGAATAAAATCGTCATCACCAGAGGAGCATGATGAAATATTAGGTAGATTACCATGCCATATTTGTGAGCTAGCAAAGTCTGGACTAAGGAAATGTGGAGAGAGTGAATGTAAGTGATGAGATGATACACATGATGATGACATCAAAGTATTGTTACTCAAAAGAAATGGAAATGAATGGAAAGAAGATGATCGCAGATGTTGTACTGCTGCCACATTATCACCCCCACCACAAAATTTGTCTCCTGTAGCCATGAAGCTATCATACATATCGAGTGCTATCGGTCTCCTTAGATTTGTTGCCATGTTGTTTAATGAAACAGGCATGGAATAAAGGCCATCCATGCTTCTCAGATTAAGGTAAGCGGGTCAAAAAAATTACAACTCCGAAAATGCCCTCCACAAATTCAAACAAATCTTTTCGGGCAAAGGACAGCTTCCAAATCCTCTCATATCTGCATAACATTGATGTTTTGCCAAAAAACCAATTATCAGTAAAGCCATGCCAACCACAATTCTCTGTGTGTGTGTGTGTGCGTATTGTGTGTTCGTATATATGTAGATATGTATAATATTTTTCATAATTTCTAAGTTTGATTACCATCTAAAGTGAAATTCAGCTCTACCACGCATTCTAATACTGCGATATATTGCTGCAATCATCCAAGCAGAACAATAAGTACAACATTTATCATATGGTTTCACCATGAAGAGAATGCACCACTATCAAAATTTAATGTTGCATACCCAAGACCTATGGTTTCATGATTAATGGAAATGAGCATTATCAAAACATCCTATGATGCATACGCAAGAACGTTTTTTCTAAAAGAACCTAAATTTCCAGTTGTAAGGAACAACCTTGATTCTATACAGATGGGGGCATTCATGTCATCAAGTTTCACATGCTTTTTCCAGATATGAAGCCTTCAGTTAAGTCCAAAAAAAGGTCTAAAGCTACCTATATACTGACCCACCTTTCCATTATCATGCTGACCATGGATCTTGGATAAACATTGCCTTAAGTTGAGTGTCTAATATGGCAAGCCTTACTTGCCCAAAAGGGACCATACTACAATATGATCTCTAACACCCTTGATATGTTATTGATATGCACTGCTTTCAGCCAACTAAGCCTTAAAGAGGGGGTTTACAACTCTTGGAATGGAGATCTAGCTACAGTTGTTTTATCTACTCAAAGAAACATCCAAACATGGGAGAATGATTAGGGTTTTCTTTTTATGTGGAGTACAGTACATGAGTAGAAATTGTTAACTGTGAGGGGGACAAAAACAATGCAAATAGGGCAGGGTGGGGTCTCTCTGATGAATTGCAAAAAAAACTCTCT
>NW_028231119.1:0-17728 GCF_043228905.1 Azolla caroliniana | reverse complement strand
AGCGGATATTTGTGTTCAAACATGTGAATCGAAGCTAACAACGCTAGCTATGATATGGAATTAAGAAATCAATATTTTGAAACTCAGGTCGAGAGACATGAAAAAATTAGCAAATTTGAGGAAGGAGTTGAGAAGACCCCGTGAGTAAATTAAAATGTTCATATCTGGCTCGTGTGATATCGGATTTCTGTGTTCAAACATGCGAATCGAAGCTAACAACGCTAGCTATGATATGGAATTAAAAAATCAATATTTTGAAACTCAGGTCGAGAGACATGAAAAAATTAGCAAATTTGAGGAAGGAGTTGAGAAGACCCCGTGAGTAAATTAAAATGTTCATATCTCGCTCGTGTGATATCGGATTTCTGTGTTCAAACATGCGAATCGAAGCTAACAACGCTAGCTATGATATGGAATTAAAAAATCAATATTTTGAAACTCAGGTCGAGAGACATGAAAAAATTAGCAAATTTGAGGAAGGAGTTGAGAAGACCCCGTGAGTAAATTAACATGTTCATATCTCGCTCGTGTGATATCGGATTTCTGTGTTCAAACATGCGAATCGAAGCTAACAACGCTAGCTATGACATGGAATTAAATAATCAAGATTTTGAAACACAGGTCGAGGGACATAAAGAAATTAGCAAATTTGAGGAGGGAGTTGAGAATACCCCGTGAGTAAATTAAAATGTTCATACCTAGCTCGTGTGATATTGGATTTTTGTGTTCAAACATGCGAATCGAAGCTAACAACGCTAGCTATGATATAGAATTAAAAAATCAAGATTTTGAAACTAGGGTCGAGAGACATGAGGAAATTAGCAAATTTGAGGAAGGAGTTGAGAAGAGCTAGGAGGTAAATTAAAATGTTCATACCTGGCTCGTGTGATATCGGATTTTTGTGTTCAAACATGCGAATCGAAGCTAACAACGCTAGCTATGATATAGAATTAAAAAATCAAGATTTTGAAACTCAGGTCGAGATACATGACGAAATTAGCAAACATGAGGAGGGAGTTGAGAGGAGCCCTTGAGTAAATTAAAATGTTCATACCTGGCTCGTGTGATATCGGATTTTTGTGTTCAAACATGCGAATGGAAGCTAACAACACTAGCTATGATATGGAATTAAAAAATCAAGATTTTGAAACTTAGGTCAACAGACATGAAGAAATTAGCGGATATTTGTGTTCAAACATGTGAATCGAAGCTAACAACGCTAGCTATGATATGGAATTAAAAAATCAATATTTTGAAACTCAGGTCGAGAGACATGAAAAAATTAGCAAATTTGAGGAAGGAGTTGAGAAGACCCCGTGAGTAAATTAAAATGTTCATATCTGGCTCGTGTGATATCGGATTTCTGTGTTCAAACATGCAAATCGAAGCTAACAACGCTAGCTATGATATGGAATTAAAAAATCAATATTTTGAAACTCAGGTCGAGAGACATGAAAAAATTAGCAAATTTGAGGAAGGAGTTGAGAAGACCCCGTGAGTAAATTAAAATGTTCATATCTGGCTCGTGTGATATCGGATATTTGTGTTCAAACATGTGAATCGAAGCTAACAACGCTAGCTATGATATGGAATTAAAAAATCAATATTTTGAAACTCAGGTCGAGAGACATGAAAAAATTAGCAAATTTGAGGAAGGAGTTGAGAAGACCCCGTGAGTAAATTAAAATGTTCATATCTGGCTCGTGTGATATCGGATTTCTGTGTTCAAACATGCGAATCGAAGCTAACAACGCTAGCTATGATATGGAATTAAAAAATCAATATTTTGAAACTCAGGTCGAGAGACATGAAAAAATTAGCAAATTTGAGGAAGGAGTTGAGAAGACCCCGTGAGTAAATTAAAATGTTCATATCTGGCTCGTGTGATATTGGATTTTTGTGTTCAAACATGCGAATCGAAGCTAACAACGCTAGCTATGATATAGAATTAAAAAATCAAGATTTTGAAACTAGGGTCGAGAGACATGAGGAAATTAGCAAATTTGAGGAAGGAGTTTAGAAGACCCGTTAGTAATTTAAAATGTTCATACCTGGCTCGTGTGATATCGGATGTTTGTGTTCAAACATGCGAATCGAAGCTAACAACGCTAGCTATGATATTGAATTGAAACACCGGTCTAGAGACTTGACGAAGCTAGCAAATTTGAATAGGTAGTGGAGAAGACCCCGTGAGTAAATTAATATGTTTATACCTGGCTTTTGTGATATCGGATTTTTGTGATCAAACATGAGAATCGAAGAAAATTTATAATTTTGAAACATAGGTCGAGAGACAAGACCCCGTGAGTAAATTAAAATGTTCATGCCTGGCTTGTGGGATATCGTATTTTTATGTTCAAAAATGCGAATCGAAGCTAACAACGCTAGCTATGATATAGAATTAAAAAATCAAGATTTCGAGACTCAGGTCGAGAGATATTAACAAATTAGCAAACATGAGGAAGGAGGTGAGAAGACCCGGAGAGTAAATTAAAATGTTCATAGCTGGCTCGTGTGATATCAGATTTTTGTGTTCAAACATGAGAATCGAAGCTAGCAACGCTAGCTATGATATTGAATTGAAATATTATAATTTTGAAACACAGGTCGACAGACATGAAGAAATTAGCAATCTTGAGGAAGGAGTTGAGAAAACCCCGTGAGTAAATTAAAATGTTCATACCTGGCTCGTGTGATATCAGATTTTTATGTGAATCGAAAATGCGAATCGAAGCTAATCGAAAAAATGCGAATCGAAGATAACAATGCTAGCTATGATATGGAATCAAAAAATCAAGATTGTCAAACTCAGGTCGAGAGACATGAAGAAATTATCAAATTTGAGGAGGGAGTTGAGAAGACCCCGTGAGTAAATTAAAATGTTCATACCTGGCTCGTGTGATATCGTATTTTTGTGTTCAAACATGGGATTCGAAGGTACCAACGCTAGCTATGATATGGAATTAAAAACTCAAGATTTTGAAACTCAGGTTGAGAGACATGAAGAAATTAGCAAATTGGAGAAGGTAGTGGAGAAGACCTAATGAGTAAATTAAAATGTTCATAGCTGGCTCGTGTGATATCGGATTTTTGTGTTCAAACATGCGAATCGAAGCTAAGAATACTAGCTATGATATGGAATTAAAAAATCAAGATTTTGAAACTCAGGTCGAGAGACATGAAGACATTAGCAAAATTGGGAAGGTAGTGGAGAAGACCCCGTGAGTAAATTATAATGTTCATACCTGGCTGGTGTGATATCGGATTTTTGTGTTCAAATATGCGAATCGAAGCTAACAATGCTAGCTATGGTATGGAATTAAAAAATTAACATTTTCAAACTCAGGTCGAGAGACATGAAGAAATTAGCAAATTTGACGAGGCAGTGGAGAAGACCCTCTTCGGAAATTAAAATGTTCATAGCTGGCTCGTTTTATATCGGATTTTTGTGTTCAAACATGCGAATCGAAGCTAAGAATACTAGCTATGATATGGTATTAAAAAATCAAGATTTTGAAACACAGGTCTAGAGACATGAAGATATTTGCATATTTGAGGAACGAGTTGAGAAGACCCCGTGAGTAAATTAAAATATTCATACCTGGCTCGTGTGATATCGGATTTTTGTGTTCAAACATGCGAATCAAAGCTAACAACGCTAGCTATGATATAGAATTAAAAAATCAAGATTTTGAAACTCAGGTCTAGAGACATGAGGAAATTAGCAAATTTGAGGAAGGAGTTTAGAAGACCCCGTCAGTAATTTAAAATGTTCATACCTGGCTCGTGTGATATCGGATGTTTGTGTTCAAACATGCGAATCGAAGCTAACAACGCTAGCTATGATATTGAATTGAAACACCGGTCTAGAGACTTGACGAAGTTAGCAAATTTGAATAGGTAGTGGAGAAGACCCCGTGAGTAAATTAATATGTTTATACCTGGCTTTTGTGATATCAGATTTTGTGATATTATAATTTTGAAACACAGGTCGACAGACATGAAGAAATTAGCAATCTTGAGGAAGGAGTTGAGAAACCCCGTGAGTAAATGTTCATACCTGGCTCGTGTGATATCAGATTTTTATGTGCAAACATGAGAATCGAAGCTAACAACACTAGCTATGATATGGAATTAAAAAATCAAGATTTTGAAACTCAAGTCGAGAGACATAAACAAATTAGCAAATTTGAGAAGGTAGTGGAGAAGACCCCGTGAGTAAATTAAAATGTTCGTGCCTGGCTTGTGGGATATCGGATTTTTATGTTCAAAAATGTGAATCGAAGCTAAGAACGCTAGCTATGATATAGAATTAAAAATTCAAGATTTGGAGACTCAGGTCGAGAGATATTAACAAATTAGCAAAGATGAGGAAGGAGGTGAGAAGACCCGGTGAGTAAAATAAAATGTTAATAGCTGGCTCGTGTGATATCAGATTTTTGTGTTCAAACATGAGAATCGAAGCTAGCAACGCTAGCTATGATATTGAATTGAAAAATTATAATTTTGAAACTCAGGTCGACAGACATGAAGAAATTAGCAATCTTGAGGAAGGAGTTGAGAAAACCCCGTGAGTAAATTAAAATGTTCATACCTGGCTCGTGTGATATCAGATTTTTATGTTCAAACATGCAAATCGAAGCTAACAACACTAGCTATGGTATGGAATTAAAAAATCAAGACTTTGAAACTCAGGTCCGGAGACAGGAAGAAATTCTCAAATTTTTGGAAGGAGTTGAGAAGAGCGCGTTAGTAAATTAAAATGCTCATACCTGGGACGTGTGATATCGGATTTTTGTGTTCAAACATGCGAATCGAAGCTAAGAACGCTAGTTATGATATAGAATTGAAAAATTATAATTTTGAAACACAGGTCGAGAGACATGAAGAAATTAGCAAATTTGAGGAGGTATTGGAGAAGCGCGCGTTAGTAAATTAAAATGTTCATACCTGGCTCGTGTGATATTGGATTTTTGTGTTCAAACATGCGAATCGAAGCTAACAACGCTAGCTATGATATAGAATTAAAAAATCAAGACTTTGAAACTCAGGTCCAGAGACATGAAGAAATTAGCAAATTTGAGGAAGGAGTTGAGAAGAGGGCGTCAGTAAATTAAAATGCTCATACCTGGCTCGTGTGATATGAGATTGTTGTGTTCAAACTTGCGAATCGAAGCTAAGAACGCTAGTTATGATATAGAATTGAAAAATTATAATTTTCAAACACAGGTTGAGAGACATGAAGAAATTAGCAAATTTGAGGAGGTATTAGAGAAGAGCGCGTTAGTAAATTAAAATGTTCATACCTGGCTCGTGTGATATTGGTTTTTTGTGTTCAAACATGCGAATGGAAGCTAACAACACTAGCTATGATATGGAATTAAAAAATCAAGATTTTGAAACTCAGGTTGAAAGACATGAAGTAATTAGCAAATTTGAGAAGGTAGTGGAGAAGACCCCGTGAGTAAATTAAAATGTTCATGCCTGGCTTGTGGGATATCGGATTTTTGTGTTCAAACATGCGAATGGAAGCTAACAACACTAGCTATGATATGGAATTAAAAAATCAAGATTTTGAAACTTAGGTCAACAGACATGAAGAAATTAGCGGATATTTGTGTTCAAACATGTGAATCGAAGCTAACAACGCTAGCTATGATATGGAATTAAAAAATCAATATTTTGAAACTCAGGTCGAGAGACATGAAAAAATTAGCAAATTTGAGGAAGGAGTTGAGAAGACCCCGTGAGTAAATTAAAATGTTCATATCTGGCTCGTGTGATATCGGATTTCTGTGTTCAAACATGCAAATCGAAGCTAACAACGCTAGCTATGATATGGAATTAAAAAATCAATATTTTGAAACTCAGGTCGAGAGACATGAAAAAATTAGCAAATTTGAGGAAGGAGTTGAGAAGACCCCGTGAGTAAATTAACATGTTCATATCTCGCTCGTGTGATATCGGATTTCTGTGTCCAAACATGCGAATCGAAGCTAACAACGCTAGCTATGACATGGAATTAAATAATCAAGATTTTGAAACACAGGTCGAGGGACATAAAGAAATTAGCAAATTTGAGGAGGGAGTTGAGAATACCCCGTGAGTAAATTAAAATGTTCATACCTAGCTCGTGTGATATTGGATTTTTGTGTTCAAACATGCGAATGGAAGCTAACAACACTAGCTATGATATGGAATTAAAAAATCAAGATTTTGAAACTTAGGTCAACATACATGAAGAAATTAGCGGATATTTGTGTTCAAACATGTGAATCGAAGCTAACAACGCTAGCTATGATATGGAATTAAAAAATCAATATTTTGAAACTCAGGTCGAGAGACATGAAAAAATTAGCAAATTTGAGGAAGGAGTTGAGAAGACCCCGTGAGTAAATTAAAATGTTCATATCTGGCTCGTGTGATATCGGATTTCTGTGTTCAAACATGCGAATCGAAGCTAACAACGCTAGCTATGATATGGAATTAAAAAATCAATATTTTGAAACTCAGGTCGAGAGACATGAAAAAATTAGCAAATTTGAGGAAGGAGTTGAGAAGACCCCGTGAGTAAATTAACATGTTCATACCTGGCTCGTGTGATATCGGATTTCTGTGTTCAAACATGCGAATGGAAGCTAACAACACTAGCTATGATATGGAATTAAAAAATCAAGATTTTGAAACTCAGGTCGAGACACTTGAAGAAATTATCAAATTTGAGGAAGGAGTTGAGAAGAGCTAGGAGGTAAATTAAAATGTTCATACCTGGCTCGTGTGATATCGGATTTTTGTGTTCAAACATGCGAATCGAAGCTAACAACGCTAGCTATGATATAGAATTAAAAAATCAAGATTTTGAAACTCAGGTCGAGATACATGACGAAATTAGCAAACATGAGGAGGGAGTTGAGAGGAGCCCTTGAGTAAATTAAAATGTTCATACCTGGCTCGTGTGATATCGGATTTTTGTGTTCAAACATGCGAATGGAAGCTAACAACACTAGCTATGATATGGAATTAAAAAATCAAGATTTTGAAACTTAGGTCAACAGACATGAAGAAATTAGCGGATATTTGTGTTCAAACATGTGAATCGAAGCTAACAACGCTAGCTATGATATGGAATTAAAAAATCAATATTTTGAAACTCAGGTCGAGAGACATGAAAAAATTAGCAAATTTGAGGAAGGAGTTGAGAAGACCCCGTGAGTAAATTAAAATGTTCATATCTGGCTCGTGTGATATCGGATTTCTGTGTTCAAACATGCAAATCGAAGCTAACAACGCTAGCTATGATATGGAATTAAAAAATCAATATTTTGAAACTCAGGTCGAGAGACATGAAAAAATTAGCAAATTTGAGGAAGGAGTTGAGAAGACACCGTGAGTAAATTAAAATGTTCATATCTGGCTCGTGTGATATCGGATATTTGTGTTCAAACATGTGAATCGAAGCTAACAACGCTAGCTATGATATGGAATTAAAAAATCAATATTTTGAAACTCAGGTCGAGAGACATGAAAAAATTAGCAAATTTGAGGAAGGAGTTGAGAAGACCCCGTGAGTAAATTAAAATGTTCATATCTGGCTCGTGTGATATCGGATTTCTGTGTTCAAACATGCGAATCGAAGCTAACAACGCTAGCTATGATATGGAATTAAAAAATCAATATTTTGAAACTCAGGTCGAGAGACATGAAAAAATTAGCAAATTTGAGGAAGGAGTTGAGAAGACCCCGTGAGTAAATTAAAATGTTCATATCTGGCTCGTGTGATATCGGATTTCTGTGTTCAAACATGCGAATCGAAGCTAACAACGCTAGCTATGACATGGAATTAAAAAATCCAGATTTTGAAACACAGGTCGAGGGACATAAAGAAATTAGCAAATTTGAGGAGGGAGTTGAGAATACCCCGTGAGTAAATTAAAATGTTCATACCTGGCTCGTGTGATATTGGATTTTTGTGTTCAAACATGCGAATGGAAGCTAACAACACTAGCTATGATATGGAATTAAAAAATCAAGATTTTGAAACTTAGGTCAAGAGACATGAAGAAATTAGCGGATATTTGTGTTCAAACATGCGAATCGAAGCTAACAACGCTAGCTATGATATGAAATTAAAAAATCAAGATTTTAAAACTCAGGTCGAGAGACATGACGAAATTACCAAATTTGAGGAGTGAGTTGAGAAGAGCTAGGAGGTAAATTAAAATGTTCATACCTGGCTCGTGTAATATCGGATATTTGTGTTCAAACATGCGAATCGAAGCTAACAACGCTAGCTATGATATGGAATTAAAGAATCAATATTTTGAAACTCAGGTCGAGAGACATGAAAAAATTAGCAAATTTGAGGAAGGAGTTGAGAAGACCCCGTGAGTAAATTAAAATGTTCATATCTGGCTCGTGTGATATCGGATTTTTGTGTTCAAACATGCGAATCGAAGCTAACAACGCTAGCTATGATATGGAATTAAAAAATCAATATTTTGAAACTCAGGTCGAGAGACATGAAAAAATTAGCAAATTTGAGGAAGGAGTTGAGAAGACCCCGTGAGTAAATTAAAATGTTCATATCTGGCTCGTGTGATATCGGATTTCTGTGTTCAAACATGCGAATCGAAGCTAACAACGCTAGCTATGACATGGAATTAAAAAATCAAGATTTTGAAACACAGGTCGAGGGACATAAAGAAATTAGCAAATTTGAGGAGGGAGTTGAGAATACCCCGTGAGTAAATTAAAATGTTCATACCTGGCTCGTGTGATATTGGATTTTTGTGTTCAAACATGCGAATGGAAGCTAACAACACTAGCTATGATATGGAATTAAAAAATCAAGATTTTGAAACTTAGGTCAACATACATGAAGAAATTAGCGGATATTTGTGTTCAAACATGTGAATCGAAGCTAACAACGCTAGCTATGATATGGAATTAAAAAATCAATATTTTGAAACTCAGGTCGAGAAACATGAAAAAATTAGCAAATTTGAGGAAGGAGTTGAGAAGACCCCGTGAGTAAATTAAAATGTTCATATCTCGCTCGTGTGATATCGGATTTCTGTGTTCAAACATGCGAATCGAAGCTAACAACGCTAGCTATGATATGGAATTAAAAAATCAATATTTTGAAACTCAGGTCGAGAGACATGAAAAAATTAGCAAATTTGAGGAAGGAGTTGAGAAGACCCCGTGAGTAAATTAACATGTTCATATCTCGCTCGTGTGATATCGGATTTCTGTGTTCAAACATGCGAATCGAAGCTAACAACGATAGCTATGACATGGAATTAAATAATCAAGATTTTGAAACACAGGTCGAGGGACATAAAGAAATTAGCAAATTTGAGGAGGGAGTTGAGAATACCCCGTGAGTAAATTAAAATGTTCATACCTAGCTCGTGTGATATTGGATTTTTGTGTTCAAACATGCGAATGGAAGCTAACAACACTAGCTATGATATGGAATTAAAAAATCAAGATTTTGAAACTTAGGTCAACATACATGAAGAAATTAGCGGATATTTGTGTTCAAACATGTGAATCGAAGCTAACAACGCTAGCTATGATATGGAATTAAAAAATCAATATTTTGAAACTCAGGTCGAGAGACATGAAAAAATTAGCAAATTTGAGGAAGGAGTTGAGAAGACCCCGTGAGTAAATTAAAATGTTCATATCTAGCTCGTGTGATATCGGATTTCTGTGTTCAAACATGCGAATCGAAGCTAACAACGCTAGCTATGATATGGAATTAAAAAATCAATATTTTGAAACTCAGGTCGAGAGACATGAAAAAATTAGCAAATTTGAGGAAGGAGTTGAGAAGACCCCGTGAGTAAATTAACATGTTCATACCTGGCTCGTGTGATATCGGATTTTTGTGTTCAAACATGCGAATCGAAGCTAACAACGCTAGCTATGATATAGAATTAAAATATCAAGATTTTGAAACTCAGGTCGAGAGACATGACGAAATTAGCAAACATGAGGAGGGAGTTGAGAGGAGCCCTTGAGTAAATTAAAATGTTCATACCTGGCTCGTGTGATATCGGATTTTTGTGTTCAAACATGCGAATGGAAGCTAACAACACTAGCTATGATATGGAATTAAAAAATCAAGATTTTGAAACTTAGGTCAACAGACATGAAGAAATTAGCGGATATTTGTGTTCAAACATGTGAATCGAAGCTAACAACGCTAGCTATGATATGGAATTAAAAAATCAATATTTTGAAACTCAGGTCGAGAGACATGAAAAAATTAGCAAATTTGAGGAAGGAGTTGAGAAGACCCCGTGAGTAAATTAAAATGTTCATATCTGGCTCGTGTGATATCGGATTTCTGTGTTCAAACATGCGAATCGAAGCTAACAACGCTAGCTATGATATGGAATTAAAAAATCAATATTTTGAAACTCAGGTCGAGAGACATGAAAAAATTAGCAAATTTGAGGAAGGAGTTGAGAAGACCCCATGAGTAAATTAACATGTTCATACCTGGCTCGTGTGATATCGGATTTTTGTGTTCAAACATGCGAATCGAAGCTAACAACGCTAGCTATGATATAGAATTAAAAAATCAAGATTTTGAAACTCAGGTCGAGAGACATCAAGAAATTAGCAAACATGAGGAGGGAGTTGAGAGGACCCCTTGAGTAAATTAAAATGTTCATACCTGGCTTGTGTGATATCGGATTTTTGTGTTCAAACATGCGAATCGAAGCTAACAACGCTAGCTATGATATGCAATTAAAAAATCAATATTTTGAAACTCAGGTCGAGAGACATGAAAAAATTAGCAAATTTGAGGAAGGAGTTGAGAAGACCCCGTGAGTAAATTAAAATGTTCATACCTGGCTCGTGTGATATCGGATTTCTGTGTTCAAACATGCGAATCGAAGCTAACAACGCTAGCTATGACATGGAATTAAAAAATCAAGATTTTGAAACACAGGTCGAGGGACATAAAGAAATTAGCAAATTTGAGGAGGGAGTTGAGAATACCCCGTGAGTAAATTAAAATGTTCATACCTGGCTCGTGTGATATTGGATTTTTGTGTTCAAACATGCGAATGGAAGCTAACAACACTAGCTATGATATGGAATTAAAAAATCAAGATTTTGAAACTTAGGTCAAGAGACATGAAGAAATTAGCGGATATTTGTGTTCAAACATGCGAATCGAAGCTAACAACGCTAGCTATGATATGAAATTAAAAAATCAAGATTTTAAAACTCAGGTCGAGAGACATGACGAAATTACCAAATTTGAGGAGTGAGTTGAGAAGAGCTAGGAGGTAAATTAAAATGTTCATACCTGGCTCGTGTAATATCGGATATTTGTGTTCAAACATGCGAATCGAAGCTAACAACGCTAGCTATGATATGGAATTAAAGAATCAATATTTTGAAACTCAGGTCGAGAGACATGAAAAAATTAGCATATTTGAGGAAGGAGTTGAGAAGACCCCGTGAGTAAATTAAAATGTTCATATCTGGCTCGTGTGATATCGGATTTCTGTGTTCAAACATGCGAATCGAAGCTAACAACGCTAGCTATGATATGGAATTAAAAAATCAATATTTTGAAACTCAGGTCGAGAGACATGAAAAAATTAGCAAATTTGAGGAAGGAGTTGAGAAGACCCCGTGAGTAAATTAAAATGTTCATATCTGGCTCGTGTGATATCGGATTTCTGTGTTCAAACATGCGAATCGAAGCTAACAACGCTAGCTATGACATGGAATTAAAAAATCAAGATTTTGAAACACAGGTCGAGGGACATAAAGAAATTAGCAAATTTGAGGAGGGAGTTGAGAATACCCCGTGAGTAAATTAAAATGTTCATACCTGGCTCGTGTGATATTGGATTTTTGTGTTCAAACATGCGAATGGAAGCTAACAACACTCGCTATGATATGGAATTAAAAAATCAAGATTTTGAAACTTAGGTCAACAGACATGAAGAAATTAGCGGATATTTGTGTTCAAACATGTGAATCGAAGCTAACAACGCTAGCTATGATATGGAATTAAGAAATCAATATTTTGAAACTCAGGTCGAGAGACATGAAAAAATTAGCAAATTTGAGGAAGGAGTTGAGAAGACCCCGTGAGTAAATTAAAATGTTCATATCTGGCTCGTGTGATATCGGATTTCTGTGTTCAAACATGCGAATCGAAGCTAACAACGCTAGCTATGATATGGAATTAAAAAATCAATATTTTGAAACTCAGGTCGAGAGACATGAAAAAATTAGCAAATTTGAGGAAGGAGTTGAGAAGACCCCGTGAGTAAATTAAAATGTTCATATCTCGCTCGTGTGATATCGGATTTCTGTGTTCAAACATGCGAATCGAAGCTAACAACGCTAGCTATGATATGGAATTAAAAAATCAATATTTTGAAACTCAGGTCGAGAGACATGAAAAAATTAGCAAATTTGAAGAAGGAGTTGAGAAGACCCCGTGAGTAAATTAAAATGTTCATATCTGGCTCGTGTGATATTGGATTTCTGTGTTCAAACATGCGAATCGAAGCTAACAACGCTAGCTATGATATGGAATTAAAAAATCAAGATTTTGAAACTCAGGTCGCGAGACATGACGTTATTACCAAATTTGAGGAGTGAGTTGAGAGAAGCCCTTGAGTAAATTAAAATGTTCATACCTGGCTCGTGTGATATCGGATTTCTGTGTTCAAACATGCGAATCGAAGCTAACAACGCTAGCTATGATATGGAATTAAAAAATCAATATTTTGAAACACAGGTCGAGGGACATGAAGAAATTAGCAAATTTGAGGAGGGAGTTGAGAATACCCCGTGAGTAAATTAAAATGTTGATACCTGTCTCGTGTGATATCGGATTTTTGTGTTCAAATATGCGAATCGAAGCTAACCACGCTACCTATGATATAGAATTAAAAAATCAAGATTTTGAAACTCAGGTCGAGAGACATGACGAAATTAGCAAACATGAGGAGGGAGTTGAGGGGAGCCCTTGCGTAAATTAAAATGTTCATACCTGGCTTGTGTGATATCGGATTTTTGTGTTCAAACATGCGAATCGAAGCTAACAACGCTAGCTATGATATGAAATTAAAAAATCAAGATTTTAAAACTCAGGTCGAGAGACATGACGAAATTACCAAATTTGAGGAGTTAGTTGAGAAGAGCTAGGAGGTAAATTAAAATGTTCATACCTGGCTCGTGTAATATCGGATATTTGTGTTCAAACATGCGAATCGAAGCTAACAACGTTAGCTATGATATGGAATTAAAAAATCAATATTTTGAAACTCAGGTCGAGAGACATGAAAAAATTATCAAATTTGAGGAAGGAGTTGAGAAGACCCCGTGAGTAAATTAAAATGTTCATATCTGGCTCCTGTGATATCGGATTTCTGTGTTCAAACAAGCGAATCGAAGCTAACAACACTAGCTATGATATGGAATTAAAAAATCAATATTTTGAAACTCAGGTCGAGAGACATGAAAAAATTAGCAAATTTGAGGAAGGAGTTGAGAAGACCCCGTGAGTAAATTAAAATGTTCATATCTGGCTCGTGTGATATCGGATTTCTGTGTTCAAACATGCGAATCGAAGCTAACAACGCTAGCTATGACATGGAATTAAAAAATCAAGATTTTGAAACACAGGTCGAGGGACATAAAGAAATTAGCAAATTTGAGGAGGGAGTTGAGAATACCCCGTGAGTAAATTAAAATGTTCATACCTGGCTCGTGTGATATTGGATTTTTGTGTTCAAACATGCGAATGGAAGCTAACAACACTAGCTATGATATGGAATTAAAAAATCAAGATTTTGAAACTTAGGTCAACAGACATGAAGAAATTAGCGGATATTTGTGTTCAAACATGTGAATCGAAGCTAACAACGCTAGCTATGATATGGAATTAAAAAATCAATATTTTGAAACTCAGGTCGAGAGACATGAAAAAATTAGCAAATTTGAGGAAGGAGTTGAGAAGACCCCGTGAGTAAATAAAATGTTCATATCTGGCTCGTGAGATATCGGATTTCTGTGTTCAAACATGCGAATCGAAGCTAACAACGCTAGCTATGATATGGAATTAAAAAATCAATATTTTGAAACTCAGGTCGAGAGACATGAAAAAATTAGCAAATTTGAGGAAGGAGTTGAGAAGACCCCGTGAGTAAATTAAAATGTTCATATCTGGCTCGTGTGATATCGGATTTCTGTGTTCAAACATGCGAATCGAAGCTAACAACGCTAGCTATGATATGGAATTAAAAAATCAATATTTTGAAACTCAGGTCGAGAGACATGAAAAAATTAGCAAATTTGAGGAAGGAGTTGAGAAGACCCCGTGAGTAAATTAAAATGTTCATATCTGGCTCGTGTGATATCGGATTTCTGTGTTCAAACATGCGAATCGAAGCTAACAACGCTAGCTATGACATGGAATTAAAAAATCAAGATTTTGAAACACAGGTCGAGGGACATAAAGAAATTAGCAAATTTGAGGAGGGAGTTGAGAATACCCCGTGAGTAAATTAAAATGTTCATACCTGGCTCGTGTGATATTGGATTTTTGTGTTCAAACATGCGAATGGAAGCTAACAACACTAGCTATGATATGGAATTAAAAAATCAAGATTTTGAAACTTAGGTCAACAGACATGAAGAAATTAGCGGATATTTGTGTTCAAACATGTGAATCGAAGCTAACAACGCTAGCTATGATATGGAATTAAAAAATCAATATTTTGAAACTCAGGTCGAGAGACATGAAAAAATTAGCAAATTTGAGGAAGGAGTTGAGAAGACCCCGTGAGTAAATAAAATGTTCATATCTGGCTCGTGAGATATCGGATTTCTGTGTTCAAACATGCGAATCGAAGCTAACAACGCTAGCTATGATATGGAATTAAAAAATCAATATTTTGAAACTCAGGTCGAGAGACATGAAAAAATTAGCAAATTTGAGGAAGGAGTTGAGAAGACCCCGTGAGTAAATTAAAATGTTCATATCTGGCTCGTGTGATATCGGATTTCTGTGTTCAAACATGCGAATCGAAGCTAACAACGCTAGCTATGATATGGAATTAAAAAATCAATATTTTGAAACTCAGGTCGAGAGACATGAAAAAATTAGCAAATTTGAGGAAGGAGTTGAGAAGACCCCGTGAGTAAATTAAAATGTTCATATCTCGCTCGTGTGATATCGGATTTCTGTGTTCAAACATGCGAATCGAAGCTAACAACGCTAGCTATGACATGGAATTAAAAAATCAAGATTTTGAAACACAGGTCGAGGGACATAAAGAAATTAGCAAATTTGAGGAGGGAGTTGAGAATACCCCGTGAGTAAATTAAAATGTTCATACCTAGCTCGTGTGATATTGGATTTTTGTGTTCAAACATGCGAATGGAAGCTAACAACACTAGCTATGATATGGAATTAAAAAATCAAGATTTTGAAACTCAGGTCGAGACACTTGAAGAAATTATCAAATTTGAGGAAGGAGTTGAGAAGAGCTAGGAGGTAAATTAAAATGTTCATACCTGGCTCGTGTGATATCGGATTTTTGTGTTCAAACATGCGAATCGAAGCTAACAACGCTAGCTATGATATAGAATTAAAAAATCAAGATTTTGAAACTCAGGTCGAGAGACATGACGAAATTAGCAAACATGAGGAGGGAGTTGAGAGGAGCCCTTGAGTAAATTAAAATGTTCATACCTGGCTTGTGTGATATCAGATTTTTGTGTTCAAACATGCGAATCGAAGCTAACAACGCTAGCTATGATATGAAATTAAAAAATCAAGATTTTAAAACTCAGGTCGAGAGACATGAAAAAATTAGCAAATTTGAAGAAGGAGTTGAGAAGACCCCGTGAGTAAATTAATATGTTCATATCTGGCTCGTGTGATATCGGATTTCTGTGTTCAAACATGCGAATCGAAGCTAACAACGCTAGCTATGATATGGAATTAAAAAATCAATATTTTGAAACACAGGTCGAGGGACATGAAGAAATTAGCAAATTTGAGGAGGGAGTTGAGAATACCCCGTGAGTAAATTAAAATGTTGATACCTGTCTCGTGTGATATCGGATTTTTGTGTTCAAATATGCGAATCGAAACTAACCACGCTAGCTATGATATAGAATTAAAAAATCAAGATTTTGAAACTCAGGTCGAGAGACATGACGAAATTAGCAAACATGAGGAGGGAGTTGAGAGGAGCCCTTGCGTAAATTAAAATGTTCATACCTGGCTTGTGTGATATCGGATTTTTGTGTTCAAACATGCGAATCGAAGCTAACAACGCTAGCTATGATATGAAATTAAAAAATCAAGATTTTAAAACTCAGGTCGAGAGACATGACGAAATTACCAAATTTGAGGAGTTTGTTGAGAAGAGCTAGGAGGTAAATTAAAATGTTCATACCTGGCTCGTGTAATATCGGATATTTGTGTTCAAACATGCGAATCGAAGCTAACAACGCTAGCTATGATATGGAATTAAAAAATCAATATTTTGAAACTCAGGTCGAGAGACATGAAAAAATTATCAAATTTGAGGAAGGAGTTGAGAAGACCCCGTGAGTAAATTAAAATGTTCATATCTGGCTCGTGTGATATCGGATTTCTGTGTTCAAACATGCGAATCGAAGCTAACCACGCTAGCTATGATATGGAATTAAAAAATCAATATTTTGAAACTCAGGTCGAGAGACATGAAAAAATTAGCAAATTTGAGGAAGGAGTTGAGAAGACCCCGTGAGTAAATTAAAATGTTCATATCTCGCTCGTGTGATATCGGATTTCTGTGTTCAAACATGCGAATCGAAGCTAACCACGCTAGCTATGATATGGAATTAAAAAATCAATATTTTTAAACTCAGGTCGAGAGACATGAAAAAATTAGCAAATTTGAGGAAGGAGTTGAGAAGACCCCGTGAGTAAATTAAAATGTTCATATCTGGCTCGTGTGATATCGGATTTCTGTGTTCAAACATGCGAATCGAAGCTAACAACGCTATCTATGATATAGAATTAAAAAATCAAGATTTTGAAACTCAGGTTGAGAGACATCAAGAAATTAGCAAATTTGAGGAAGGAGTTGAGAAGAGCTAGTGGGTAAATGAAATTGTTCATACCTGGCTCGTGTGATATCGGATTTTTGTGTTCAAACATGCGAATCGAAGCTAACAACGCTAGCAATGATATGAAATTAAAAAATCAAGATTTTGAAATACAGGTCGAGAGACATGAAGAAATTAGCAAATTTGAGGAGGTAGTGGAGAAGACCCCGTGAGTAAGTTAAAATGTTCATACCTGGCTCGTGTGATATCAGATTTTTGTGTTCAAACATGCGAATCGAAGCTAACAATAGTAGCTATGATATGGAATTAGAAAATCAAGAATATGAAACTCAGGTCCAAAGACATGAAGAAATTAGCAAATTTGAGGAAGGAGTGGAGAAGAGCGCGTCAGTAAATTAAAATGTTCATACCTGGCTCGTGTGATATTGGATTTTTGTGTTCAAACATGCGAATCGAAGCTAAGAACGCTAGTTATGATATGGAATTGAAAAATTATAATTTTAAAATACAGGTCTAGAGAAATGAAGAAATTAGCAAATTTTACGAGGTATTGGAGAATAGCGCGTTAGTAAATTAAAATGTTCATACCTGGCTCGTGTGATATTGGATT